>NC_139630.1:14451291-14483791 GCF_964638095.1 Poromitra crassiceps
GAGGGGACGCGCCTGGAGCAGCCAGCAGCACAACTACTAAGAACAGTATCCGGTGAGTTGATGCCAATGAGGGGGAGGGGACACGTAATGATAACAGTGGGGGAACAGACAGTGGACTTTCCGGTGTGGGTGGTAGAAATGACGGGACCCTGCATCCTGGGGGAAGACTACTTGACGCTAAACAAATGCACAGTAGACCTAGGAAAAAGCACATTGACATTTGCAGGGGGGCCAGTAGTCCAGATGGGCCACCCTCCCACCGTTCCAGAGGAGAGAGCTAATGTAAATAACATCACTGTATATCGCGTCACCGTAGTGCATGAGCCCCACCCAGCAGACCAAGCCCCTCCACAAAGCCCCACCCCTAGCCCACCTCCAAACACTTGCCCTCAGCCAGCGCAACAGGCAGAGGGGGAGAGAGAGAGGTTAGAGATGCTCAGGGGATTGCACAAACGCCAGAGCGAAGGGTTAGAGACCCAGCAGAGCGATGAACTGTGGAGGGTACTAGAGGAATATAAAGACATTTTCGCCATGTCAGATGATGAGCTAGGCTGTACCCACCTGGTGGAACACGAAATAGACACGGAGGGGGCGCGACCCGTCAGGTCATATCCCCGTCGGGTCCCAGCGGCGAGGAGAGAGATAGCGAACGAAGCTGTAGAGAACATGCTGCGGGCGGGGATCATTGAGCCATCAGACAGCCCGTGGGCGTCAGGGGTAGTGCTGGTGAAAAAGAAAAATAGCCCCAAAATGCGATTTTGTGTAGACTATAGGGGGCTGAACAAAGTGACGAAAAAAGACGCATACCCGATGCCCATCATAGAGGAACTGTTAGACGCCGCGGGAGAGTCATCCTGGTTCTCATCCCTAGACCTCCGGAGCGGGTACTGGCAGGTGCCCCTCCGCGACGATGCCAAGCAAAAGACCGCCTTCCGCACAGAGAAGGGGCTGTGGCAGTTTCGAGTACTCAGTTTCGGGCTGTGCAACGCACCAGCAACGTTCGAGAGGTTAATGGAGAAGTTGCTGGGAGACATTCCCCGATCCGAATGCGTCGTGTATTTAGATGACATCTTGACACACGGGGGCACGTTCCAGGCAGCAGTGGGGGCGTTACGAAAAGTCCTGCAGAAGATAGCAGAGGCGGGTCTAAAGTTACACCCAGACAAGTGCCACTTCCTGAAGAGGAGGGTGGAGTTCTTAGGACATGGCATCGGCGCGGGGGGCATTCGCACCCTAGAAGAGAAGACTCAGGCGGTCATGGAGTGGCCCACCCCCAGAAACAAAGGCGAACTCGAGAGCTTCGTAGGGCTAGCCGCATACTACAGGAAATTCGTGAACGGGTTTTCTAAAATAGCGGAACCACTGTTCAGGTTAAAAGAGAAGAACGCAGACTTCCACTGGACGACAGAATGCCACCTAGCATTCAAAGCCCTCAAGAAAGCGCTGACCGAGTCTCCAGTGCTTAGAGCACCAGACCCCGCCCTGCCGTTCCTACTAGACACTGATGCCAGCAATGGGGGTATGGGGGCCGTGCTGTCCCAGGCGGGGCCGGACGGGGAGCGGGTGGTGGCGTACTATAGCAAGACTTTCGATAAAGCAGAACGTAACTACTGCGTCACCCGCCGGGAGCTCCTCGCCGTAGTAGAAGCACTAAGACACTTTAGATATTACCTCCTGGGACAGCCGCGGTTCACCATACGGACCGACCACTCGGCGCTGCAGTGGCTATGGTCCTTTCGAGAGCCGGAGGGACAAGTGTGCCGCTGGTTAGAGAAAATGGCAGACTACAACTTCACGATCGAACACAGGGCAGGGGCGCGCCACGTCAACGCAGACGCCCTGTCACGACGACCCTGTGCAGAGAGAGGGTGTACGTACTGCGAAAAGAGAGAAGGAAGAGAGAGAGAGCTCCAAGAGGAAGCTAGGATCTGCCCTAACCACACGGGGACAGTGTGCAGGACGCTGCGGGTAGCAGAGGCAGCGGATTGGAGGGGCCACCAAGAAAACGACAGGGAGCTGTCACCAGTACTGCAATGGGTAGAAGAGGGCCAGAAGCCGCCCTGGGAAGAGGTGGCGGGGGCCACCGACACAACCAAAGGGCTGTGGGCGGGGTTCGACACCCTGAGATTGAGTAACGGAGTGCTGATGAAGTCCTGGAAGGAGCCAGCGACAGGAGAGCATAAGTGGCGGAAAGTAGTGCCGACAACGTTGAGGGAGGAGGTGTGCAGGAGCTGCCATGGAACTGTAGGGGCTGGGCACTTTGGGGTAAACAAAACGCTCCGCCGTATCAGACAAGGCTTTTATTGGGGGAGGATGGGGAGAGACGTACAGGACTTCTGTCGACGCTGCGACCTCTGCGCAGCGTACAAAGGCCCGTTAGATCAGTCTCGCGCCCCGCTCCAACAGCTAGCAGCAGGAGCCCCCATGGAGAGGGTAGGGGTAGACGTGATGGGACCTTTCCCCTGCTCAGACAGTGGAAACAAGTACGTCCTGGTCGCCATGGACTATTTCACAAAATGGCCAGAGGCGTACGCACTACCCGACCAGGAGGCGGGGGCGGTGGTCGACGCACTAGTAACCGGCATGTTCAGTAGGTTCGGAGCACCAGAGACCCTACACAGTGACCAAGGGAGAAACTTTGAGTCACGAGTGTTCGCCACCATGTGCGAGAAACTGAACATTAAAAAGACACGGACCACAGCATTACACCCCCAGAGCGATGGCCTTGTAGAAAGATTCAATAGAACGCTGAAAAAGCAGTTGGCCATCCTCACGGAGGAGCACCAGAGGGACTGGGACACGGACCTGCCGCTCATCCTCATGGCCTACAGATCCGCCACACACAAGTCCACCTCCTGCACCCCAGCTCTGCTCATGTTAGGTCGAGAACTGCGGACACCAGCAGAAATAGCGTTCGGCAAGCCACCAGATGCACTGGACGCTCCCCCAGGGCGAGAGTACGCCAGGAGGCTACAAGATCGCTTAGAGTCCGCTCACCACTTCGCTCGGGACCAGCTAGAGAAAGCAGGCATGAAACAAAAAAGGAATTATGATGTGAGGGCAAAAGGAAACCATTTCCAGGGGGGGGAGTTGGTCTGGGTGTACACACCCCAGAGAAAAAAAGGGCGTAGCCCTAAACTGGACTGTCACTGGACAGGCCCATGCAGGGTCATGGAGAGAATGGGGGAAGTGGTGTACCGAGTGCAGATGCCACTTGGTGGCAGGAAGGTACTCCACAGAGACAGGTTGGCCCCATACCGGGGGGGGTGCACCTTTCCCCCAGATCTCGGCCGCCCGGCGGTTTCACCTAGACCGGCTGAAAGAAGGACTCTGTTCCCACAGAGAGGGGCGTCCGGCTATGACCGGGCGGGCCCCACCCAGGGACGTGAAAGCCCAGAGACACTGCAGGTGGGATCAGCCCCGCAGACAGATTCACAGAGACTAACACGGCCACGGAGAGAGCCAAGGGCTCCAGGACGATTCAACAACTTTGAGTTGTACTAAAAAAAAAAAAAAAAAAAAAAAAAAAAAGAGAGGAGATGGTGGTTGGAGATGTTGTATGGTTGTAACAGAAAGTAAA
The DNA here is from genome assembly GCF_964638095.1 of Poromitra crassiceps. Lineage (NCBI taxonomy): Eukaryota > Metazoa > Chordata > Actinopteri > Beryciformes > Melamphaidae > Poromitra > Poromitra crassiceps. The sequence continues at coordinate 14,454,872 of NC_139630.1, forward strand.
AGAGGTGCATGACATGAGATATTGTGGGGGAGGAGATGTGGGGAAGTCTGAGAGTGCAACATGCTGTGATTGAAAAAAAAACAAAGAAGCTGTTAAAGAAAAAAAATGTTTTGGTACAAGGGGGTGTGTGATGTGTTATCAACGTGGGCGTTGACCTTATTGTTGGGCGGGGAGTATGTAGCGAATCAGCAGTACACATACAGGGGTGAGCATTGGTAGTGTCTCGACTGCGGATAGGAACTGATGTGTGGGAGTGTTGTATTGGGGAACACTATGCTGTGGGGATACTTCCGGGGTGAACTGAGCATGCGCGTCAGTCTTCACACACTACTCGAAGGGAAAGCTGCTAGCTTTGAGCGTGACAACCGCTGAGAGTTGTAATATAACTAACTGTGAATAAAGACCCTTGTACCATCAAGAAGCCTCTGCCTCATGAGATACCGGATACGTTACAATATGTATATGTGTGTGCGTGTGTGTGTGCGCAGATCGAGGAGGTTCCAGGTGAGTTGACCCAGGATGACCTCGCTCCTGATGATGTCATGATCCTCGACACCTGGGACCAGGTGAGTCTCCTGCCGTCGCCACGGATACAGACCCCGCCCCCTTCTCTCCTCCTGTCTCACCACCTCTCTCCTCCTGCAGGTGTTTGTGTGGATCGGAGCGGAGGCCCATGAGGAGGAGAAGAAAGAGGGCATGGCTTCAGGTGAGACAGGTTTTGACAGGATATTGTCATGGCCGACACATCTGTGTTGGGCTGAATATGAACGTTGAGAATTGTGAGAGTGCAATGATTGAAGTTCCACCGTGCACAGTGGGTCACAATATCGAAGTCATTGTGCCAAGATTAGCAGCATTGCGGGTCAAATTATACCCAACTACAGCCCCCCTCCGCTGGCTGGTGGCTGGTACAATTCCATCAGATGTTTCTCAAGAAAGACACAATATGTCCCTGATCTTTACAATAAGCCAAAACACAACCTTCTATGTACCGGAGAGACAAAACACAATGTTATCTCTTCCTCTCCAGGTGGAATGGCTTTCGACATCCAAACAGCTCTCAGGAGAGGAAGAGACTCATCTCAGACACTCAAAATGAGTGTCTGAGATGTCAGCTATGAGTGTCAGCTATAGATCATTATCAAACAGAGTCAATAATGATCAACAACCATTACAGAACGACGAACCGGCGGCGTGCGTCACTACTTGATCTTGAGTCATGCATTAATGTGTATCATGTCAAATGTAATCGTTTCACACCTGAATAGCGTTACGTTTGATGTGGACTCATTAGCCAGCTATACTGTTGCTAACAAACCAGAAAAGATGGTACAGAAACCAAACAAATATATCACCAAATACTGCTAGATCCTAGAAAAAAAAAAGCTCTGCAGACCAAAACAGAAGATTCACCTCAGAAGATGGAAGTGTACTGAGTATGTCTCTGTCTCTCTTCTATCTCTCTGTGCCTCTCTCTCCTCTCTCTCTCTCTGTCTGTGTCTCTCTCTCAGTGGTCAGGTACCTGGACAGCGACCCGTCCGGCCGGCCCTCCTCCACTCCCACAGTGAGGGTGCAGCAGGGCTTCGAGCCCCCGACCTTCACCGGCTGGTTCCTCGGCTGGAACCACGAGTCATACCAAAGACTATAAAAATGGGACCCATTGCCTCCCTGCTTGGCACTCAGCATCAAAGGGTTGGAATTGGGGGGTTAAATCACCATGTGATTCCCGAGCGCGGCGCACGCTGCCGCTCACCGCTCCCCCAGGGGATGGGTCAAATGCGGAGAACAAATTTCACACATTGTGTGACAATCAGTGGGACTTTACTTTACTTTACTTTACTGGAGCCAAGACCGCCTGGAGGCGGAGCTGGAGGGGCTGCATGTCTGACACACGCACACGCACACGCACACACACACACACACACACACACACACACACACACACACACACACACACACACACACACGCACACACATTACATACATTACATAACACACGCACACACATTACATACATTACATAACACACACACAGTCTCTTATGAATGAGTGTTCTACTGTATCATCTGCTGGATACTGCGGTCTGTTTAGAACACTGCATAGCTAATAATGAATTCAAAGCACATGTATTAGCATACAGCACCAGCATTGATTAGTTTGTCATTTCCTTAATGCACACACACACCACAAAATAAAAAAAATAAAGATTGTAAAGTCCAAAATCTCGAGTCAAGTCTCAATTTGTGTGTCACTTAAGGCCGTGTGTCCATCTAGCTTATTTTCATCAGCTCCAGCATCTTTTTTCAGTTGTTTCCAATGAGGAGAGGGCGTATGCGGACGCACACGGACGTCTAGAGAAAGTGCGCTGCACCCAGCGTCTATTTTCAGAGCGCTCCGGCGTTTTTGTGCGCCAACTCCCAGCTGAAAATATTTTAACTTTTCAGAAAGACGCTGGTGTCGGCAGAGATGGGCGAAAATACATCATAAAGTATTTTGATACAAATTACAAATACTTGCTCAAAAAATGTATCACAATACAAATACAAAAATACTCGTCTGAAAAATGTATTTGAGATACAAATACGTATTTTGTATTTTGAAAATACATAAAAATACATTTTATAAAAACTGATGAAGAGCTGCAACAATTAGTAAATCCATCAATGCATTGCCAAATATTACATTAATTGCCTATTTTGATCATCTGTTTGATCATCATCTCATTTTGAGCCATTTCTGTAAGGAAAATGTCCTAATTCTCTGATTCCAGCTTATCAAATGTGAAATTTTCTGGTTTCCTTAGATAGTAAATCATCTCTTAGTCCTTTGTGTACTAGGGTTGGCACCACCATGGACGATGGCATCGACCATCGTCGATGGGCCGACCCCCATCGACCTCTGACACTTCTACATCGGACCATCGTGATTATCTGTTCGAATAAAAAATTTGGCAGATTTAATCATAAAAAAGGCTATCTCCACTCAACCGCGACAGACGGGGGACGCACAGGCGGCATTAAACAACATACCTTATCCCCAGTTCAGAGAAGCGGAGAGGAAGATGAGATAAGCAGAAGTGGAGTTTATAAACGAAGGTTCAGACAGGACGATCTTGATCCTCACCGGTTCCACAGTCACTGCACTTCTCCTGCTTGCTCACCTGGTAACCTGTCAGCTTCCTGGTGATAATTGAATAATCAGTGGTTGCCTCCTACTTTCCCATAAACCAATAGCATAGCAACACATCACCTTATACACCTTTGCTCACCTGCACTTTTAGCCTATCACATTGTGGCACTCCCCTTTAGGCAGCCTATCACATGGTTGATGTGTGCATAAATATGCTTTTCTGTGTCTCATTCAGTCTCTCTCATCCTGCTGGCTGACACACATGCTAGCGACATTTACGACAAATTACTGGTGTTGGTGGTTCTCTCTGCAGAACATTTTTGATCATTCAGTGCCTCTTCTTCGACAAAAATCAGGTTGTATGGCGTCTGATCAATTCAGATATTTTTTCTGTGTTTGTGCCATTTTTTCATTGGATTTACTCACCATGAGTTCTGATGAAATGTTTGACCCCGATGTTAACATTGACGTTATGGGCTTGGGATCTCGTCACAGCCTAAGGATTGCGGCTCAGCAATGTTCGTCGGCTGACGAAATTGTGGATCTCCTCCGTGTACACGGAATAGCAGCAGCCCCAGGCCTGGGGATTAGCCAGCTACAGGAGTTAGCCGCTCAGCTGTTCGAGTCTCCCGACGACCTCGCTTCCGAGCCTCCCGGCTCTCCCATTCTGCTTCCTCAGCAGGCCATTCAGGCACCTGTCTCGGGCAAACGCAAATCAAAAGCAAAACACATTCAGAAACCAAAACGCAAACCAGCGGCTTCTTCCGCTCAATCCGACAATGAGCCCGTCTTGGCAGCTCTGCGGGCTATGACAAACACACTACAAACCGTAGATGCTCGTCTCCAGTTATTGGAAAATAACAAGGCGTCGTCTTCCATGCAATCCGCAGCTCCTTTTTTGCCACTGCAAATGCCTGTTGTTCCCCCTGTGTTTCCACCGATTATTCCGGTCCCTGTGGTGTCTGTGGCGCACTCTCTGGCTTCCGCGGCTGCGGTGCCATCCATGCTAGGTAGGCCATACATTTCTACCAGTGCAAACGTATCTCCCCGCGTACGGGACAAAATCCTGCAAGGTAAGGATGTTAACTTGATTAGTTTGATTCTACCTTCTCCCGAGTGTGAAAGTAGCGTGTTGGCAGGCGATACTATCACTACGATTTTCAAATCGTCAGACCCAAGGCTCACGAGGGATTTATCTATTGGGGAATTTTTGGTGGCATTTAGTATTTTCCGCGACATTATTTGTTCAGTTCATCCAGAACGCAGGCAGGAGCTGGACACTTATCTGGTTCTGATTGGGGATTTAAATCTACGGTATGGCAAGAATATGTTTTACCAATACCACAAGGCCTTTGCTAGCAAAGCAGCTAGGTATATTAACATTTCGAACATTCGTGTGGATTGGTCTATCCTGGACACTGAACTTCTGGTTATGCTGGTGGGAGGCGCCCAAGCAATATCCTGCTTCACGTGCGGAAACATGGGCCACTCGGCCGCTCTCTGCCCCACAGTTCCTTTTCGCCACAAACCCGAGCCATTCTCTGGTGCACCTGAGCCAGCGTTTAATCCTCCCGAAGCAGCAGAAAAATCCTATATCGATTCCCGTGGGCGCAAGGTGCTGTTGTATAATAATCGACCCATATGTAATAACTTTAACGAAAATGTATGTTCTTTCACCAATTGTTTTTTCCTCCATATTTGCAGCTATTGCAAAGATGCGCACCCCAAGTCAGCGTGTCCCCGCAAATACCGCCATCTGCCTCAGCCTCAGCAGAAGCGGGGACGGGGTCATGGTTCAAGGAGATTCTGAAATCTCACCCCTCCACTCCAATAAACATCCCCGCCCTGGCATATGAACTATCGACTCATCCTGACTCTGTATTTGTAAATCACCTGTTGTCTGGTCTTTCCCAGGGGTTCCGAGTGGGGGTCGTCTCTCTGGTCTCCTCACTTGTGTGTAAAAATCTTCAATCAGCATTAAATGAGTCGGAGATGGTGTCTCAGCTTCTTCAAAAGGAGCTCGACAAAGGCTATTTAATCGGGCCTTTTAAGTCCTCTCCGTTTCCCATTTTTCGTGCCAGTCCTATTGGCATTGCCACTCGTAAATATTCTGGTAAGAAAAGGCTGATCTACGACCTCTCCGCTCCTCACTCAGGGCCCTCTCCCAGCGTCAACAGCTTGATTCCCCGAGAGCCATTTTCCCTGCATTATTCCACCGTGGATAATGCAATCAGGCTAATTAAATTAGCTGGTCAGGGCGCATGGCTGTCCAAAGCCGATATAACCGACGCCTTCAAAATCATGCCCATTCATCCTTCTCAGTGGCACTATTTTGGCATTAAATGGGAAGCCAATCTATATTTCGCCACGCGCCTCACATTCGGGTGCAGGAGCAGTCCATTCATATTTAACCAGATGTCCGAGGCGCTCTGCTGGATCCTCCTTAACAGAGTACGGGTCCCCTCGCTGCTGCATCTGCTCGATGATTTCCTGTTGATCGATCCCCCTCACGACAATTCCGGCTCCTCCCTAGGGAAATTAAAACACCTGTTCAAACATGTGGGTGTTCCTCTGTCCGAGGAAAAAACTATCGGCCCAGCCACTAGGCTCGAGTTTCTAGGCATCATTCTAGACTCTGTCGAGATGAAGGCTTCTCTCCCAGAGGAGAAACTCGAGAGGATTCGAGACATTTCAAAGTCTTTTGAATCTTCCCCATCAGTAACCAAGCAACAAATGCTTTCACTCCTCGGCCATTTCAATTTTGCCATCCGTGTTATTCCCCAGGGCCGCTCGTTTATTTCTAGACTGCTAACTTTGGCTTCCTCAGTAAATGAATTGCACGACGTCATCATGCTGGACGAAGGCTGTCGGTCAGACATTCGCTTCTGGTCGTACCTACTGGTGCACTGGAACGGCGTCACGTTTTTCTATGACGATTTAATTCAATCCTCTGATTCTATTAAATTTTTCACAGATGCAGCGCCCTCTGCGGGTTTCGGAGGTTATTACCAGAATGACTGGTTTTCATGTAGCTGGCCGGCTGATTTCCCTCACATCGCTCCTTCCTCTGCTCTGTTTGAGATTTATCCCGTAGCAGTAGCCTGCCACGTATGGGGGAAGTTCTGGCGTCGTAAACGCATAGCGCTTCAGTGCGATAACGAAGCAGTCGTTGCCATCATTAATAAAGGCCGGTCTTCATGTCCCGCAATCATGCCATTCATGCGCCATATTACATGGCTTTCGATAAAAAATAACTTCATTCTGACAGCTCGTCATGTTCCTGGTCATGTTAACACTATTGCTGACTCATTATCTCGATTTAATTTCCAGGTTTTCAGGACGCTGTGCCCAGATGCCAGCCCATGGCCAGTTGCAGTACCCCCTCTAGTGGCTCTAGTGCTGTACTGATGCCTCATTCCCTGGGAGCTTATTTAGAGTCAGCCAGATTCTTTATGAGAAAAGGGTTAGCGACCTCCACTCTGAGAACTTATGACTTTGCATGGAAGACCTTTGCCTTGTTTTGCTGTTCTTTAAATCTGCAGTTAAAGCCAGTTTCTATCATTGCAGTCTGTGCTTTTATTTCTCATTGTGCTGAGGTACGGCATTTCAAACCCCAGTACATCAAGGGTTTGGTCGCAGGTATTCAGTTCTATGCAAGATGCTTCGATCCCTCATTTCCCAGTTTGTTTTCCAATCCTTCCATTAAATTAATTCTTAAAGGTATTGCAAAGGTTTTCCCCTCAAAAATAGACAATAGGCTGCCAATTACACTCTCCATTCTGCACAAACTGTTGTCATTTATGAGAAAAGGATATATTTCTCCTCATGTCGATTCCATGTTGGACTGTTCCTTTCTCCTAGCCTTTTATGGTTTCTTAAGGATTGGCGAATTCACTACTAATTCAAATAGGTTCGACCCTAGCAAAGACGTGACCATTTCAGATATCATTTTTTACCCAGGTCATTTTAGGCTCACTCTCAAACATTCAAAAACAGGTGGTTCTTGTGTTATTATTATTGCTAGCACAGGTTCCCAATTTTGCCCTTTCAAATCTATGTCTAGATTTCTGAAATTGAGGCTTTTTTCTGACCCTCTTGCCCCCCTGTTTTTGACCCCAGAAAACAATCCCATGTCTAGTTTCTGGTTTAGGCTTCACCTAAAAAGAGTGCTTAATGGATGCAACATTGACCCAAAATGTTACTCAGGGCATTCATTTAGAATAGGAGCGGCAACTTCTGCAGCATTACAAGGCATGTCAACGGCTTCCCTGCAGCAGATGGGCCGCTGGTCTTCTTCGGCGTACACCACCTACGTTCGTCCTGATGCCACGGCCATCATCGATGCTCAACGATCCTTGAAACCTTGAAGTAATTGCTGTCATACCATCCCGTTAAGATTATGTCTCCTGATCCTGTCACCCGGTGTGTTCTTCTTCTAGAAGTTATATGCTGGGTTCTGGGGCTTGTGCCTTCTTTTGGGGGGTATATACACTGAGCCATGTCTCACCCCTTCACTACTGTGAGCCATGTCTCACCTCTACACTACAGTGAGCCATGTTTCACCTCTACACTACAGTGAGCCATGTCTCACCTCTGCACTACAGTGAGCCATGTTTCACCTTTACACTACGGTGAGCCATGTTTCACCTTTACACTACGGTGAGCCATGTTTCACCTCTACACTACGGTGAGCCACGTTTCACCTCCACACTACGGTGAGCCACGTTTCACCGTTACACTATGGTGAGCCACGTTTCACCTCTACACTACGGTGAGCCAAGTTTCACCTTTACACTACGGTGAGCCAAGTTTCACCTCTACACTACGGTGAGCCAAGTTTCACCTTTACACTATGGTGAGCCAAGTTTCACCTCTACACTACGGTGAGCCAGTTTCACCTCTACACTACGGTGAGCCAAGTTTCACCTCTACACTACGGTGAGCCACGTTTCACCTCTACACTACGGTGAGCCATGTTTCACCTTTACACTACAGTGAGCCATGTCTCACCTCTACACTACGGTGAGCCATGTTTCACCTCTACACTACGGTGAGCCACGTTTCACCTCCACACTAGGTGAGCCACGTTTCACCTCCACACTACGGTGAGCCACGTTTCACCTCTACAGTAGGTGAGCCACGTTTCACCTCCACACTACGGTGAGCCACGTTTCACCGTTACACTATGGTGAGCCACGTTTCACCTCTATAGTAGGTGAGCCACGTTTCACCTCCACACTACGGTGAGCCACGTTTCACCGTTACACTATGGTGAGCCACGTTTCACCTCTACACTACAGTAGGTGAGCCACGTTTCACCTCCACACTACGGTGAGCCACGTTTCACCGTTACACTATGGTGAGCCACGTTTCACCTCTACACTACAGTAGGTGAGCCACGTTTCACCTCCACACTACGGTGAGCCACGTTTCACCGTTACACTATGGTGAGCCACGTTTCACCTCTATAGTAGGTGAGCCACGTTTCACCTCCACACTACGGTGAGCCACGTTTCACCGTTACACTATGGTGAGCCACGTTTCACCTCTACACTAGGTGAGCCACGTTTCACCTCCACACTACGGTGAGCCACGTTTCACCGTTACACTATGGTGAGCCACGTTTCACCTCTACACTAGGTGAGCCACGTTTCACCTCCACACTACGGTGAGCCACGTTTCACCGTTACACTATGGTGAGCCACGTTTCACCTCTACACTACGGTGAGCCACGTTTCACCTCCACACTACGGTGAGCCACGTTTCACCGTTACACTATGGTGAGCCACGTTTCACCTCTACACTACAGTGAGCTATGTCTCACCTCTACACTACAGTGAGCCATGTCTCACCTCTACACTACAGTGAGTCATGTCTTACCTCTACACTACAGTGAGCCATGTCTCACCTCTAGACTAGTGAGCCATGGCAAAGATGGAGATGCAGCAGATGGCTGCCTCATGAAAATACCTCCATTAGATTTGTCTGCTCTCTATGACTCAGGTGATATTATCTCATTAATTGTTCCAACTGCCATAATCATATTTAAATTCTTGTTTACTCTGATATGTTCAATCCCTCAGCTGTCTCATCATCCCGGTAAGATTATGTCTCCTGATCCTGTCACCCGGTGAGTTCTTCTTTCCATAAAGTTCTATGCTGGGTTCTGGGGCTTGCGCCTTCTTTTGGGGGGTATATATGGCCGTGCTGCTCAAGCTGATCCAGCTCAATCTCGATATCTCCCAGTGGTGTCAAGCTCCAAAGACTAACTAACTTTCTCATCATAATATTCTGTAACATTCATTCATTGTAATAAATCATTGTTTATCCATCAAGTATCCTGATTGAAGTGGAGTTTATAAACGAAGGTTCAGACAGGACGATCTTGATCCTCACCGGTTCCACAGTCACTGCACTTCTCCTGCTTGCTCACCTGGTAACCTGTCAGCTTCCTGGTGATAATTGAATAATCAGTGGTTGCCTCCTACTTTCCCATAAACCAATAGCATAGCAACACATCACCTTATACACCTTTGCTCACCTGCACTTTTAGCCTATCACATTGTGGCACTCCCCTTTAGGCAGCCTATCACATGGTTGATGTGTGCATAAATATGCTTTTCTGTGTCTCATTCAGTCTCTCTCATCCTGCTGGCTGACACACACCCACCACCTCCCCGTCTCCGCCAAATCCCTGATCCATCAGTCACCAAGAGGTTCACCAGCACCAGTATCCTGACTCCACTGGGGGGTATATATGGCCGTGCTGCTCGAGCTGATCCAGCTCGATCTCGATATCTCCCAGTGGTGTCAAGCTCCAAAGACTAACTAACTTTCTCATCATAATATTCTGTAACATTCATTCATTGTAATAAATCATTGTTTATCCATCAAGTCTCCTGATTGAAGGACTATCGTCAGTGCACTGACGATATAGTCCAACTAGGACTGAAACGTTTGCTGCCAAGTTTGTGCCGATCCTACAATAAAATGGATCTGACTTTATAAGACTTTTTGTCTTGTCTATAGTTCTGTGTGCGAGTCCTCCACTGCTTGCTATATATATATATAATCTTGAACATTAGTTGATCATTAGAATGTTCGACAAATATTAATTAAATGGTGAAGTAATTGTTGAATATTCGTATATAAGTTGAACATTTCAGAATCACTTTTTTGCAACGCATTGGTTGAGTGCATAGCTCTTGTTCAACTAATTTATTCTGAGGATCACTGATAATTAGAAGGTTCAACAAATATTAATAGTTTAAAAATTGTTGAATATTCGTGAAACATCTGTAAAGCATAGGTTGAGTGCATAGTTCAAGTTCAACTAATTTATTATGAAAATGCAGATATGTTCATGAATTGTCACATATACTCTATAAATCATCTGCTAAACATCTACAGACCAAGTTGAATTGATGAATGTCAACTAATAAGCTGTTGAAACGTTACTAATACTCTGTAGACTATCTGTAGGCAGACTATCCAAGTAAAGTGTAAAGGACAGGACCTAGCTGCTATTCTGCCCTAACCCGGTTTCCTCCCACTATCAAAGACATGTATGTTAGGGTTAAGACTCCTGTCAAAGACATGTATGTTAGGGTTAATACTCCTGTCAGTGCGCCTGACCAAGGCACTGGCAAAAGAACTGGAGTTGGTCCCCGGGCGCTGCACTGCAGCTGCCCACCGCTCCTAGTTCTAGGAAGGTTCCTAGTAGAGGATGGGTCAAATGCAGAGGATGAATTTCCCCATGGGGATAAATAAAGATAACTTAGTTAAACTTAGAAGTCAGGAAAGAAGCAGCCATCCACCGGCGCAGTGCCATTACGCACTCGGGACAAACCCTCACTTCACACGGCATGGCGCACCACCCAGCGCTGGAATTCCCTCATGGGAAGCTGGCCGAAGTTAATTACTCCAATAGCAGAAGCCATCAGGCCCAGGAGTCGTTGGAACGTCTTGAAACTCGCGTTGCCACGATGAAAGAGGCCGAGACAACCTCTGAATGACTTTGCATGCTCTGCCGACAGGCGGGCTGTGAAACCGGTGGAATGCAGGGGTAGGCCCATAAAGTCTATCTGCTGAATTGGGATGAGCTTGCTCTTCTCCTCGTTTGTCATAAAACCGAAGTCGGTTAGGTGCGTTACGCAGTGTTGGGCAGTAACACGTTACTTAGTAACGCATTATTATAATCTGATTACTTTTTCAATAACTAAGTAATGTAAGGCGTTACAATTTCCAAACGAGTAATTATATTACAGTTACTAATCCAAATAACGCTGAGTTACTTCGTTTCCTGCCAGAATGCAGTTTTTTGGCTTTATTTATGCAGAAAAACAAAAAACTTTGCTGACACACACATGTATACAGTATATATATATATATATATATATATATATATATATATATATATACACACACACACACACACGTACACACACACACACGTACACACGTACACACACACAAGGAATAACGGAGGAGTAATCAATAACTAATTACATTCCCAGAGTAACTTGCCCAACACTGGTATTACGACAATACGAGTGTGCGTCAGCGCCTCTTGTTTCGATTGTGCCAGTATTAGCCAGTGGTCCAGATAGGTCGCCAAGTGAATGACCTTGCGCCTGAGTGGGGCTATTAGAGTCTCCGTATATTTGATGAACAGTCTGGGAGTCAGAGAGAAGCCAAATGGGAGGACAAAGTACTGGTAACATTTTCCCCTGAACGTAAACCTGAGTAATCAACATGCACGGGATAAATGGGGATACGGAAATACTTGGAAAAAAGGCAAGACACGCACAATCCAAAACCTATAATAGGGCAGGTGCAGAGCTCGAGGCAGGAATAGTAGAAAAATGAATAAAGCTCGCACACTGCAAACACACTGCAGATACGGAAATACTTGTCAGCCAGTAGCTCGACATCAATTATGTATGTTTTCTTGGTAACACTTTACAATACTGTAACACAACAAATCGGTAGTTATTGAGGAACTAGTCAGGAACTAACCATTAGTTCATGAATAGTTAATGATTAGTTCCTGAATAGTTAATAGGTAGTTCCTTAATGGTAGTTACTTAGTAACTGACCATTAGTTACCAAGTTAACGAACCAGTAAGTAATGATTACTTCCTTAAAAATATATATATATTTTATTTTTTATTTCGCTAGTTCATGAGTAGTTAATGGGTAGTTCCTTAATGACCCTTAATGCTAGTTCCTTAAAGATCATTAATGGTAGTTACTTAAGAACTGACCATTAGTTACCATGTTAACGAACCAGTAAGTAATGATTACTTCCTTAATTTTGTTCTGCTAGTTCATGAGTAGTTAATGGGTAGTTACTTAAGAACAGACTATTAGTTACCATAGTTGTTACTAGGGAATTAATCATTAGTTCATGATTACTTTACCATTAGTTACCATGTCTGTGCCCCCTCAAGTAAAGCAGGGCTTCATGCTTAGTTGTTACTAGGGAATGCATGGTAAACAAACATGGTAACTAATCATGAACTAATGATAAATTCCCTAGTAACAACTAAGTATGATGGCCTGCTTTACTTGAGGGGGCACAAACATGGTAACTAATGGTAAAGTAATCATGAAGTAATGATGAACTCCCTAGTAACAACTAAGTATGATGGCCTGCTTTACTTGAGGGGGCACAAACATGGTAACTAATGGTAAAGTAATCATGAAGTAATGATGAACTACCTAGTAACAACTAAGTATGATAGCCTGCTTTACTTGAGGGTGCACAAATATGGTAACTAATGGTGAAGTAATAATTAACTAATGATGAATTCCCTAGTAACAACTATGGTAACTAATAGTCTGTTCTTAAGTAACTACCCATTAACTACTCATGAACTAGCGGAAAAAAATTAAGTAAGTAATCATTACTTATTGGTTCGTTAACATGGTAACTAATGGTCAGTTCTTAAGTAACTACCATTAAGGATCTTTAAGGAACTACCATTAAGGGTCATTAAGGAACTACCCATTAACTACTCATGAACTAGCCAAAGAAACCTTTTTTTTTTTTTTTTTTTTTTAAAGGAATTAATCATTACTTACTGGTTCGTTAACATGGTAACTAATGGTCAGTTCTTAAGTAACTACCATTAAGGAACTACCTATTAACTATTCATGAACTAATCATGAACTAATGGTTCGTTCCTGACTCGTTCCTTAGTAACTACCCAATTTTTGTGTTACAGTATTGTAAAGTGTTACCGTTTTCTTTTCTTAAAATAAATAAATAAGAAAATTGAATTTGTAAATCTGAACCCATGATTTCAAAGTACTGTATTTGTTACGTGAATGAATGAATGAATTAGCTTTATTTGGCATTGTCACAAAACAAGTTTTAAGAACAACGAATTTGAAGCAATCCCCTATGTGCGTTTAGACAAGACAATAAGTTAGGTAATAAAGATAATGGTATAAAAGTACAGAGGTACTTTTACGTAAGTACTTTTTTTTTTACTACGTAAGTAATGAAATGCAGAATGAATGTTTACAAACATGTTTTACATGTTTCCGCTTAGATCTTTTCATAGATTGAATAAGTAAATAGGTAGAATACTGTACATTTATGATATTATGATATTATTATACAAAATGGTGGAGGCATAGCTCTGCTGCTGCGCCCTGATGTTGCAACGTACATGGGTCTGGTCTTTGCACACAGCCCATGGTGGTTATTAGCTTTGATCAGCAGCTATAGCTCACTCTGTCAGCCGCCCACGGCAGCCACAGTTTTTCACACCTATAGAGAGGCAAAGGGACCGCTTCCTGCTTCAGCACTGTACCAGAGATTTTCCTCCGCCATTCATTTTCCCATTCCCATTTCGTAAAATGCGTATAAAAATAATTTTACTGGTTCAAACGAAATGGTACAGATATATTTAGAAACAGTAGAGATCGCATACCATTTCACTGGGACCAAAACGTTAAAAAATGCGGGTTTAAAGAAAATATTTTCTCTATGTTTTTATAAGTTTTGGTCCGAATGAAATGTTCTATGGTCTCACCTGATTATAGCGTTAACTGTACCGTTTGGTTCGACGAAGTACAACTATTTTATACGCATTTTACGAAATGTCTATGGGAAAATAAATGGCGGATGAAAATCTCTGGTACAGTGCTGAAGCAGGAAGTGACGTTCCACTTTGCCTCTCTATTGGGCGGGTGCCAGCGATAGCTAATTCACACTTTTTTTTAAGTGTTGCTTCTCCTCTTGCAGATATACAGAGACTACTTCCCGTCTTTTAGTTAGACAGAGGAACTCTCTCAGAGGGTTTGTTGTCTGGTGGACTTCGCTTCAATAAAAACTCAGAAAAATAAAGCCAAGACTGCACCGATCTTTGATTTTGATCTCTCCTCTTCTCTGAGGCTGCGACCAAAAGGTAAGCCTGCTAACAGGGGAGATCATTTCAGGGGCAATACTCTCACAAGGGTGGCCTGTACTTTAAACTAGCTTGGCTAAAATAAAGTCTATACAAGGATAGGTCGAAAATCTAGCAAAGTAAAATTACTAACGCTTTCTCTGAGAATATGCCTTTTCCAGATTATAGGCCTATGGGAGTTAAGGTTGGGTTAATGACCTGAAGGGGAAGGGACCCCCAACACCAAACCAAGGGTGTTTGGGACAAGTGATACGGGGTTTGTAAGTGAGGTCGAGGCAGAGCACTTCCACCTGTGTCTTTCAGGACACCCAGGGGTAAGAAATCTAGCAATTACACTTCAATCAACACTGAAATATAAAAGACCAGAATGAATAACTTTATGTTGAAGTAAGGCTCAGCAACTTTCACCAAGGCCTTTAAAAGACATTTGATCCCTGCACTGCATACTGCTCAATGCATATTACTCACTATGACTATTAAAATGAGCTTGAATCTTTGACATTTTTTATGTCAAAGTATTTCATAAAACCTTTTTAATAAACATTTATAGACATAAGAAACTATTTTTGATTCTAAACTACTACTTTTGTCTTATGCTAGTATAGCAATAGTATAATGTTTGTATGTGTGCAGGTCACATGACAATATTAACACATTTACATTAATCTATTTATGTAGATTTTAGAAAGGCATTTTTGCCTTTATTAGAGAGGACAGTGTAGGCAGACAGGAAAGGTGGGGAGACATGTGGCAAAGGACCTCGGGTCGGATTCGAACCCGCGCTGGCCGCGCAAAGGACCGAGCCATGAGGACGCCCATTGATGTAGATTATTAATTAGGATATCGGTATAGGATAGTAAAATGATGTGGTCATGCTTCCCTGCTAGCATTACTTACGTCAGCTTGCATTTTGAGCTCACCTATTGGTGCTGTTACAATCCCCTGTCCACAGGTTTGGTCAATGTCAAAAGTGGGTTTTGCTGTGTTGAAAGTACAAGTGCAGTTACATCCTTTTGGCAGTAAACAAAACCGCCACTTTTAGCATGTCCTTTAGCCATTGAAAAGATATCACTGAGAGCTTTCAATATTAATACTCATTCGCCCAAAATTGCTCCTAGCCCTTGATATGCACATGTACCTTAGAAGTCTCAGCTGTCCTGCTCAAATCCTCTTTCGGTACAAAGTATAATACGCACCTCTCCTCCATTCATTCTAGCTAATTGGTCATGTTTGTAAATACGTAAAACTGACAGAAAAATGCCTTTTCTTTTAACTTCCCTTTTCGTCTCACTTCTACACGGCTACACTTTTCTTAGGGTAGAGTTGGCCAGTTCGTCTGCAGCGGGCGCCTGGCTCAGCTGAGACTGAACAGAGACATGGAAGCTGTGATTGGACTGTTGATGGTGCTGCTTGGAGTCTCTCACGGTGAGCACTTTCACCACAGTATTTGTCACATAAATATATTGATGATTGTTTATTGTGTGAATCAGCTATTTTGTGTTGAACCAGTAATCCAATCTGTTTAATCAATATAAATGTGACCAGGGGTTTCATCTATAAAACCTTGCATATTAGAATCCCTAGGCCTACTAAAACCATGACTAACCTGTCCAGTGACTATCTACTCGATCCAATCCGTGTTTCACCACCCAGTATCGTCTTGTAAAGGTATCCCACACAGACGTAGTGATGTAAAAAACAAAACAACAAAACGGTTAAAAAGTAATCAAGACAACTTACACAAATAATCTACGCCAACCCTGACCCATCTTTAAGTCCAGCGTGAAATCCAATTATGCCAAAGATGAAATCCAATTATGCCAAAGACCTCTACTTATCTTTAACAAGTCTCTAGCTATCTTGTTTTATTTATTTAAATATTTACATTTTAGTGTTTCCCCCTGTTTGTCCTGTATTATGTGTAAATGTGCTGCCATGTGTCTGTTCATGCTTGTCGACGTTGTATACAATTGTGATGATCGCCTTACAGTTTGTAAATGCAAAGATGAAATAAATTGTAAAAAAAATATATAAAAAATTAAATAAAAATCTCTAAGTCGAGTGGTTTAGTGGCAAAGACAAGTAACTGAGAAGTGCGCACAGACGCACCTTAAACATCCCACACAAATTATATTCCAAAGCCGAAATACATCTATTGTGCTTGTTGTGGTTATGTAGCTAAATAAAAATGCCAGTCCAACTGAAGTGCGCGCTTTCCCTCTGTTGTGACATGCGGAGATAAGGAGATAAAGTGAATGCATTTGGAAAAGATATGTAGGCCTATAACCTATGGGCCTATTTGATTGTAAAAAAAAGATGGGTAACGCTTTATTTTACAGGTACCCTAGTTACATATGAACTATTTGTAATTACACATGAACACCAAATGTAATTACATACTAGTAATTACCAATAGTTATAAATGATGTTCATACTGTATGTAGTTACATTGTAACGAACCTGTAAAATGGAGTGAGTCTGTTCAACTGTAGTTCATATGTAGTTACATTTTAACGGACCTGTAAAGTGGAGTGAGTCTGTTCAACTGTAGTTCATATGTAGTTACATTTTAACGGACCTGTAAAGTGGAGTGAGTCTATGCAACTGTAGTTCATATGTAGTTACATGGTACTGGACCTGTAAAGTGGAGTGAGTCTATTCAACTGTAGTTCATATATAGTTACATGGTAGTGGACCTATAAAGTGGAGTGAGTCTGTTTAACTGTAGTTCATATGTATTTACATGGTATCGTACCTGTAAAGTGGAGTGAGTCTATTTAACTGTAGTTCATATGTAGTACAGTGGAGTGAGTCTATTTAACACAGTAGTTCATATGTAGTTACATGGTACCGGACCTGTAAAGTGGAGTGACTCTATTCAACTGTAGTTCATATGTAGTTACTGTCACGATCAGATACAAATCCTGGACCCAAATGCACGACTCACGAGACAGTTTCCAAAGTCAAAAAGTATTTACTCAAAACACTCCAAACAAACAAAACAGGCAAGATTCAAAAAGGTTTAACTGAGGCAGAAATATACAGATCAAGGTCCAAACTCCAAATGCTCTGGAGCTGAGCTGTCTCCGGGTGGATGGCAATTACAATCTGGCAGAGAGCTGGTGGAATGGACATGGAGATATACTAGGGGAGCTGATTAGGGAATGAGGAGCAGGTGAGTGGGGATGATTGGCACACAGGTGAAACTACTGAGGGAAGACAGGCAGGTGGGAGTGGCTGGGTCTGGAATGACAGCAGAGTTAGGACAGAGTATAAACAATAAGACTGAATGAATGAGGACTGAATAACTGAATGTAAAAAGTAACATAATAAAGAATGATATTACAAAACTATGACAGAGCCCCCCCCCCTCAAGGGACGGCTCCTGACGTCCCACAGGGCTGGTCAGGATGGGAACGATGGAACGTCGAGATGAGATCTGGGTCCAGGATGCTGCGAGCAGGGACCCAAGAGCGCTCCTCAGGTCCATAGCCCTCCCAGTCAACCAAATACTGCAGCCCCCTCCCTCGACGTCTCGACTTGAGCAGGCACTGAACCGTATAAGCCGGCCCACCATCAATGAGCCAGGCGGGGGGCGGGGGTCTGGGGGCGGGCTGCAAAGAGCTGACCTTGACTGGCTTAATGCGGGACACGTGGAAGGTGGGATGAATCTTCATGGTAGGTGGGAGGCGCAGGCGCACCGCTGCGGGGTTAATGACCTGGGAGATGGGGAACGGACCAATGAACCTGGGAGCCATCTTTTTAGATTCCACCTTAAGAGGTATGTCCCGGGTGGAGAGCCAAACTCGCTGACCGGGTCTGTACTGGGGAGCTGTGGAGCGCCTCCTGTTGGCCGATCTCTGATACCTCTCAGACGTCCTGAGGAGAGCGGAGCGGGCCCTGAGCCAGGTGCGACGGCAGCGGCTGATGAACGCCTGGACGGAGGGAACACTGGCCTCTTTCTCCTGTTCTGGAGAGAGTGGAGGTTGATAGCCACAGGCGCACTGGAAGGGGGACAGGCCAGTGGCAGAGGTGGGAAGAGTGTTGTGGGCATACTCTACCCACACCAACTGCTTGGCCCAGGAAGAAGGAGCATGTGAGGCGACGCACCGCAGAGCCGTCTCCATGTCCTGGTTCTTCCGCTCAGTTTGGCCGTTGGACTGTGGATGGAATCCTGAGGACAGACTTGTCGAAGCCCCCAACAATCTGCAAAACTCCTTATAGAAAGCAGAAGTGAACTGTGGCCCCCGGTCAGAGACGATGTCACTGGGGAGGCCGTGCAGGCGGAACACATCAGTCAATAACAGTTCAGCTGTCCCTTTGGCCGAGGGAAGCTTAGGCAGAGGAATGAAATGTGCAGATTTGGAAAAGCGGTCAACAACAGACAGACTAACTGTGTTACCTTCGGAGGGGGGCAGGCCAGTGACAAAGTCCAGCGAAATATGGGACCAGGGACGATGAGGTACGGACAGGGGTTGGAGGAGGCCTGCCGGACTTTGGCGGGAGGTCTTGTGTTGGGAGCAAACGGGACAAGCGGCCACAAACTCCCCTGTGTCCTCCTCCATGGAGGACCACCAGAACCGCTGACGAAGGAGAGCCAGGGTGCGTCGCACTCCCGGGTGACAGGCCAGACGAGAGGAGTGTCCCCACTGGAGGACCTGAGAGCGGAGATGATCTGGGACGAACAGACGGCCATCTGGACAGTTACTGGGTGCAGGCGAATCAGAGTGTGATTGTTTAACCTTACCCTCAATGTCCCAGACCAGAGCTCCAATCAGACAGGAAGGAGGAAGGATCCGTTCCATCTCCGTAGAATCCTCCTCCTTCTGAAACTGGCGGGAGAGGGCATCAGGTTTGATGTTCTTGGAGCCTGGGCGGTAGGAGAGAGTAAAGTTAAAACGATCAAAGAACAGAGCCCAACGAGCCTGGCGGGAACTCACCCTTTTGGCAGTGCGTAGATACTCTAAGTTCCTATGATCTGTCCAAACCACAAAGGGGAGTTCCGCCCCCTCGAGCCAGTGTCTCCACTCCTTCAAGGCCAACACGACTGCCAGCAGTTCCCGATCTCCTACGGAGTAATTCCTCTCCGCCGGCGACAACTTAAGGGAGAAGAAGGCGCAGGGGTGCACCTGATCCCCGGCTGAGCGTTGGGACAGGACAGCCCCCACCCCTATGCCTGAGGCGTCTACCTCCACCACAAACTGCCTGGAGGGGTCAGGGTGCGTGAGGATGGGGCCACTGGTGAAACGTCTCTTGAGCTCCTGAAACGCTGCTTCAGCAGCGGGAGACCAAGAGGAGGGTCTCTTAGTTGAGGTAAGGGCTGTGAGGGGACCTGCCACGGAGCTATAGTTCCGGATAAATCATCTGTAGAAGTTGGCAAACCCTAGGAAACGGTTAAGCCCTGTACGGGATGTGGGCTGAGGCCACTCTGCAACCGCACGAACCTTGGCCAGGTCCATCTCGATGCTTCCTCCCTTGAGCTCCATCCCCAGAAATGACATCTCTGGAACATGAAATTCACTCTTTTCTGCCTTTACAAAAAGGCGATTCTCCAGGAGTCTGTGCAGGACCCTCCTCACATGACCCTCATGCTCCTCAGGAGATCTGGAAAAGACTAGGATGTCATCGAGGTAAATATAGACAAACCTATGTAGCATGTCCCTGAACAAGTCATTCATCATGGTTTGGAAAACTGCGGGAGCATTTGTTAGTCCGAAAGGCATGACTAAATATTCATAATGACCACTGGGGGTGTTAAATGCAGTCTTCCATTCGTCCCCCTCCCGAATGCGGACCAAATGGTATGCGTTTCTAAGGTCAAGCTTGGTGAAAACTGTGGCACCTTGGAGCTGTTCAAAAGCGGACTTCATGAGTGGGAGGGGGTACCTGTTTTTCACCGTGATATTGTTGAGTCCTCGATAGTCGATGCAGGGTCGCAGAGACTTATCTTTTTTCTTTACGAAAAAGAATCCTGCTCCTGCAGGTGATGAAGACGGGCGAATGATGCCAGCTGCCAGAGACTCACTGATGTACTTGTCCATGGCCTGCATCTCTGGAGCTGACAGGGAGAATAACCGACCCTTGGGAGGCGAGGTGCTAGGGAGCAGATCTATGGCACAGTCGTAGGGTCTGTGAGGAGGCAGAGCTGTGGCACGGGACCGGCTGAACACCTCCTTCAACTCTAGATAGGTTGGAGGCACCTTAGACAGGTCAGGAAACTCAGAAGGAGAATGAGGGTTATGTTCAGGATACAGGGCATTTCTTAAACAGACAGCATGACAGTGCACTCCAGCCTAAAATTACTCCTGTGGCCCAGTCAATGTGGGGATTGTGTCTAAGGAGCCACGGATAACCAAAAATCACTGCGAGTTGAGGGGCATGGATCAAATGAAATGATAGTGTCTCATGATGGTTACCTGACAGGCTGAGGTGCACTGGAGCAGTGCGGTGGGTCACTGTGGCAAGGAGGTGTCCATCGAGGGTGCTGGCCGGAAGAGGGAATTCCAGGGGGGTCTGCGGGATGTTGAGCTGCCGAGCCAACTGGTAATCCATGAAGTTGGCGTCTGCCCCAGAGTCGATAAATATCGACACGGTGTGTGTGTGTCCATCCAAGAGCAATTGAGCATGGGTTATGGGTCGAGAGGGCAATTCCGGAAGTCGAGCTTGGCCCACCAGTGCCCTCCGGATTACTGATGAGCCCTTTCTTTTAGCGGACAGGAAACGACGAAGTGACCATGTTGGCCGCAGTACATGCAGCGATTCTCCTGGCGATGCTGAAGGCGTTCCTCTGGAGTGAGGTGGGCCCTTCCCAGCTGCATGGGCTCAGAGTCGTCAGGGGGGCTTGAGGGCAAGGCGCGGAGCTGCTTCACTGGCTCTGTGGGAACAGAAGAAAAGCGGACCGGTGCACGGGAAACTGCAGACTGCAATCTCTCCCTCTTTCTCTCTCTCATACGGTTATCAATACGTATGGTCAGATCAATGAGAGAGTCAAGCTCGCTAGGTAGTTCTCGAGCGGCCAGTTCATCCTTGATTTTCTCAGATAATCCATGGTAAAAGGCATCATACAAAGAGGAAGAGTTCCACTTACTTTCAGTGGCAATTGTCCGGAACTCGATGGAGTAGTCAGCCACCGGTTGCTCTCCCTGTCTCAGGTTCAGCAGCCCTCTCGCTGCCTCCCGGGCCGAAGTAGTGTGATCAAATACTTTCCTCACTTCTGCTGAAAATGTCTCAGAAGAGGAGCAGGCTGAGGACTGCCTCTCCCACTCAGCTGTTCCCCACAGCCTAGCTCGGTCCGTGAGCAGGGAGATGATGTAGGCCACTTTGGAGCGTTCAGTGGGAAAGGCGGAAGGCTGAAGTTCAAAGGCCAAAGAGCATTGAGTCAAAAAAGGCCGACAGCTGCTGGACTCACCAGAGAAGCGCTCCGGGGGGGAAACCCGAGGTTCGGACCTGGACATGGCCTGCACTAGAGAACTCGTAGGTATTGGTGCTGGGTCCGGTACCCCAACCAGTCCTTGGCTGGGCAATGTGAGCTGCCGTATCCGGTCATGAAGCGCCTCCAGGTTTTTGTCATGGCGTGCAGATGACTCCTGGAGCACCCCGGAAATGGCGACGAGTTGGTTCTCAAACTGGCGTAGAGCACTAGCTTGTGCCTCTAGCTCTCTCTTTAAGTCGGCTGGGTCCATTGAAGGCCAGATTGTTCTGTCACGATCAGATACAAATCCTGGACCCAAATGCACGACTCACGAGACAGTTTCCAAAGTCAAAAAGTCTTTACTCAAAACACACTCCAAACAAACAAAACAGGCAAGATTCAAAAAGGTTTAACTGAGGCAGAAATATACAGATCAAGGTCCAAACTCCAAATGCTCTGGAGCTGAGCTGTCTCCGGGTGGATGGCAATTACAATCTGGCAGAGAGCTGGTGGAATAGACATGGAGATATACTAGGGGAGCTGATTAGGGAATGAGGAGCAGGTGAGTGGGGATGATTGGCACACAGGTGAAACTACTGAGGGAAGACAGGCAGGTGGGAGTGGCTGGGTCTGGAATGACAGCAGAGTTAGGACAGAGTATAAACAATAAGACTGAATGAATGAGGACTGAATAACTGAATGTAAAAAGTAACATAATAAAGAATGATATTACAAAACTATGACAGTTACATGGTACCGGACCTGTAAAGAAGCTCTGGCCTGGGACAGAGATAGCTAAAACCCAGTGGTGGATTTGAACGACTGAACTTCAGATTGCAAAGCAAGCGGCTTTAACGACTCAGCCACGAGGGCTTTCCAAATTTCTCAGTGGAGTTTGAGAGGATAACTGTATGTCAGTCAGATGTAGTCACTTCATAGCTTTGTTATTATAAACAGAGACGGAAAAATGTTGATACTTATATTAGTTGTAGCGCTTTGTTATTATAAACAGAGACGGAAAAATGTTGATACTTATATTAGTTGTAGCTTGAAAGACAGGTAATTGAATGCATTTCTGCAGTGTGACTGTGCCAGCACACCCCCCCCCTCGCCACACACACACACACACACACACACACACACACACACACACACACACACACACACACACACACACACACACACACACACACACACACACACACACACACACACACACACACACACACAAGCTGTAAATTGCTCATGTGGCTATTTACACCCCAATTCAGAAGATGATTAGAATGTATTTTTTTATTTAAAAATGTTAAATATAACTAAATGTTTCTAGAGCACAGTGCATACAATTTATTTAGAAAATTGGGGGGAGTTCCCCCCTTATGCTTCACATCGGGGGGATTTATAGACTTGGGGGGGAGGGCAGTACGAGGTCAATGGAAGAGCCTCTGACCGATTAACCTTATACCCGGATAGCTTGGAGAACGATTCGATATTACCCAAAAGTGCTGGGACGGATTTAACAGGGTCCGAAGTTCCATCTGAAGTGTACCATCTATAGGGTCTGAAATGTGATTTATACCAAAATGTCTATTCTGTTGTTTAAATGTTAAATGTTGTCTGCATGTGTTAAATTATGCAGATCAAAGTGGTTTCTGACGAGAGTAATGTTAGCGTTAGTGAGAGGCTGTATTCCCACAAGATGCTGTCTCTCTCTGGGTGTGGGCGTGAGCTCGCACCGGCTGCTGAGGGAGCTGCCTGGAGATATGTGCATGCAGCAACTTTACAATAAGGACCACAAAGAGAATTAATAAGCATTACAAATGGTTACCCTACTAATGAATCTGTCAGGTGAGCCATAATGTCCACAGTCCGCAGATAAGGATAGTTGTGTCATTTGGTGCTGGATGCAGACAGATGGGCAAAACATATTTTCAGTCCTACAACTGGCGGTTTTATAAAATAGTGAGGCAGCTGCATCATGTATGAGGAACAGTGTTGGGCACTCATTACTAAAAAAGTAATATATTACATATTACTCGTTACTATTTTCAAAAGTAATATTATTACTTTACTTATTACTCCATGCCAAAAGTAATTCGTTAGATACTCGTTATATTACTTTTCCGTTACATTCCACACAAATGGCAATAGGCCTTTTTCACTGCAGCGATTTTGTGTCTAAAAGGCAGGAGGTAACACAGGTGCACCAAGATGTTAATTAGGGCTTCCAACTTCCAGTCCATTTAGGTGTTCCAGTGCTGGAGCCTTAATTAGTTAGTTGTGTATACTCTGTCTTCTAGACACAAATGGCCGTTGTGAAAAAGGCCCATAGCGTTTTCTCATCAAAATGCAGACTTTGCGGTGCGAATGTGTGAACTAGGTCTATTATGTGCCGTTCCATTTAAACTAATCGCTTTGCCAGAGCACAGCTTCCTACAGAGATGCTTGATGAAGAGCACACCTGGCTCAAAGTGATGACTGACAAGATGCAATCTTTTATCTTCTGTTTTATAGAATGCAGTATGCACTGCCAATGCAAACTCAATACGTATAGGCTACATGTTTGCTTAACAAGTTTGTGTCACAAATAACGTTAGCTCTGCAACATTAACATTAACCTGACAATAATAACAGCAGCAATGTTTGATGTCCACCAGCTTGTGAGTTTTTACGTTATCTCTGTATTTGAACAGTTTTCCGGTTTCTGTTGTGCTGTCCTCTCGTCTCGTAACGTTATCGTTAGGAAGTTTGAGCTCGTGTTTTTCACAGTGGAAAGAGTGTTAGTAGCCTACCTGTCCTGGACACCGTTTACATTTGACTTTGATGTTCGTGTCACTTTTCTACCCGACAAAAACAAAGTCATGGGAATATATCCGCAGCCACGGATTTTCCTCCTCGGCTCAGCAGGACAGAGAGGGAGGTGTCAGGTGTGCCTGCCTGCCTGTTGTTGCTCTGAATGGGCTCTGCGGTGACGTCACCTTGTTTTGGGAGCGTTAAAGCCATGCTGCTTGTGATCAGTGAATGCCGACTGCGTGTCGTTTTGCAGCGCAGCGGCATCACAGAATGGACTCAACAAAAGATGTAACGACTAACGTAACGAGCTCGTTTATCTTGAAGTAACTGTAATATTATTACTTATATTCTATAGTAATTTGTTACACTACTCGTTACTTGGAAAAAGTAATATTATTACAGTAACGAGTAACTAGTAACTCGTTACTTCCCAACACTGATGAGGAAGCCCTCTTTGTTTGCACCATTTTGGATGTTCATAAACGCATAAGAGTGCTGAATAAGCATGACTTAACCATAGTTAAGTCATGCTTATTCAGCAGTGTTGAATAAGCATTACTTAACTACTAGCGGTATGTGTTGAGTTCTCTGATGTATGTTGGAATATTGTTCCACTCTCATGAGGCTCTAACAGAAAAGGCTGACTGGCTAAAGGCACTTTGCACAATGGTGGAATTGGTTTGGTTTTTTGTCGAGTTTTAAGTGTCTATTTATCCACCTTATTTCTATATGCCATGATGCCTTATGGGTGCTTCTTCCGGTGTAATATAATAAATGCATTATATTATTATTATATTTCCCCCCAAGTCTCTGTGTATAATAACAAAGCTACAAAGTGACTACATCTGACTTACATACAGTTATCCTCTCAAACTCCACTGAGAAAGTTGGAAAGCCCTTGTGGCTGAGTGGTTAAAGCTGTGTGCTTTGCAATCTGAAGTTCAGTGGTTCCAATCCACTTGTTACCCTGTTATCTTGTTACCCTGTATACTATAAGTAGATTCTTGTTACCCTGTAGTTACACTGTAAGTACAGTCTTGTTACCCTGTAGTTATACTATAAGTACAGTCTTGTTACCCTGTAGTTACACTATAAATACAATCCTGTTACCCTGTAGTTACACTATAAGTACAATCTTGTTACCCTGTAGTTATACTATAAGTACAGTCTTGTTACCCTGTAGTTATACTATAAGTACAGTCTTGTTACCCTGTAGTTATACTATAAGTACAGTCTTGTTACCCTGTAGTTACACTATAAGTACAATCCTGTTACCCTGTAGTTACACTGTAAGTACAATCTTGTTACCCTGTAGTTATACTATAAGTACAGTCTTGTTACCCTGTAGTTACACTATAGCCATTTTCCCACATGCGTACCGGAAAATTAAGTCAATATCGGACATTTCCCGGAATTTCCCTTCACACCTGGGCGCTCCCATGTGGGAATATAGCAGCGACATTGCCTGTATGTTGGGGGGCGGGGCGGCAATGCAGAGCGGGTGGGGAGTGACGTGTCGGCAAAACTCCGATGGTGAAATAAGTTTGCTTGTCACACAATAAATCACACTCGTTTGACTTAAGAGGGCATGCAGAGAGGGGAGAGGGGGAAATCAGCACGCCCACACATGAAGCTGACATGCGCGAATGATTAGATTATGCCCGCTGGAACATTAAGCAACGTGTGTACACCTCGCCCATGAGAGAAGGACCGGTGTTGCGGAAAATGACTGGACCCGTTTCAGACTTGTGTCCCCTTAAGAGCATACCGCTCTTCTGCCTGGCTCGAAACTGGTGAAATGTCCGCGATGACGAGGTCGCGCTTATACCGGAACAACAACTTTCACACATGAAGGCATTAGACCACGTTCCGGTCATTTAGCGGTACAAAGCGCATGTGGGAAAACGGCTTATAAGTACAATCCTGTTACCCTGTAGTTACACTGTAAGTACAGTCTTGTTACCCTGTAGTTACACTATAAGTACAATCTCAAAGTGCACCAGATTGATTAATTTTTTCTCATCACTTCTCATGTCTGCACTGTAACATGAGCCGGCGGCACAATTTTCACTCGTGATTTTCTTGCCTGGAATTATGACATGTTGTCTCCGAGCCCTTGTGTTTGTGTATGACGTTGATTGGAAGTGATGATTTGAATGATTTCGGTTTGTCAGAGTTTGGTTTCTATGGTCATTCGTGCAATATTTCATCACTCACTGCATTTTTTGTGAACCCCACCCAACCTTAAGGAGTGTGGTGCATGTAAAAAAAAAGAAAAAAAAAAAAAAAAAAAAGTTAATTTACATTTTGGGCACAAGATTCCTATGAACCCCCCCCCCCCCCCCCCCCCCCAATAAATAAATAAACAAACAAACAAACAAACGTGCCCCCAGGACAGAAACATGGAGAAAAAGGTGGCGTTCTAATGCACATGCTCAATAAAAAGTAATCTGGGCAGATAACACCAGTGACATCACTCAGCCAGCCTGGTTACTGCAGGAGCAGCATGGAGCCATAATATGGAGCCATAATTTAAGTTTGATTTGATTTTAATTTCTTTGGCTGAAAAACATGGACAGTAATGGACATAATTCGTTATGAGCAGGTGCTAGCTCACTAACCAGCTGGTTAGCTCTGCTATCAGACACTACAAAAAACAAAGTAGCCTATCATAACTATGTAGACAACACTCAGTTGTATATAACTCTTTCCTCAGCTGACTATGCCCCCATAGAATCATTGTGCCAGTGCATTGATCAAATAAATAACTGGATGTGCCAGAATTTCCTACAGCTAAACAAAGACAAAACTGAGGTGATCGTGTTTGGCCCCAAAGAACAAAGGCTTAAAATCACTGTACGCCTTGAGTCTCTATCCCTGAAGCCTAAGGACCAAGTCAAAAATCTTGGAGTTATTATTGATTCCGATCTCAACTTTAACTCCCACATTAAGTCAATTAGAAAATCTGCTTTTTATCATCTTAAAAATATAGCAAGAATTAGGGGATACATGTCGAGACAGGATGTAGAAAAACTAATTCACGCCTTCATTTATAGTAGGTTAGACTACTGCAATAGCCTTTTTTCTGGTCTCTCCAAAAAAGAACTTGGGCAACTTCAACTCATTCAGAATGCTGCTGCTAGAGTTCTAACGAAGACTAAGAAAGCTGATCATATCACTCCAGTTCTTAAGTCCTTACACTGGTTGCCAGTGTGTCAGAGAATAGATTTTAAAATACTGTTATTAGTCTATAAATCACTTAATGGCCTAGGCCCAAAATACATAGCTGAATTGCTCCCACGATACGAACCGTCTAGAACTCTTAGGTCAACAGGGTCCAGCTTATTAACTGTCCCTAGGATCAAATCAAATCACGGGAAGGCTGCATTTACCCACTATGCTTCTGCTAGCTGGAACAAATTGCCTGAAGACCTCAGATCTGCCCCAACCTTACTTACTTTTAAAAATAGACTAAAGACTTTTATGTTTACCGTCGCTTTTAACTGCTGACAGCTACTATGCAAACCCAATGAGTCCTCTTTCTGCAACTGCTGCGCCTGTTGCTTATTGCACTCTTTTTTTAAAGTTTTGTTAAATGTCCATTTTATTTCTTCTTTTCGTTTATTCTAATGCACTTTTTATACTCTTTTTTTTTTAAGGTTTTGCTGTGATGCTTTTAAATGTCCATCTTACTCTCTTCTTTTCTTTTATTTTCCTGTCAACCATTTTATGGGAAGCACTTTGAATTGCCTCTGTGTATGAAATGTGCTATACAAATAAACTTGACTTGACTACAGTGTTGTACAACAAGCAAAGATTTACCAGCTATTTCCAATATGTCCGGTATAATCCATACTGCTTTTATGATCGCTGTTGCTGCAAATCCACTTTTACAACCTCCGTCTCCACTTTCACTGTATCCATGTTGTTGCCTGCTGCTATGGAAAACAGGCTGTGTCTCTGTGGTCGTAGTGGAGGCTAACGTTAAGGTTGATTAGTAGAGCTCTGCACAGGTTTGATGTGTGTCTCGACAGAAATAAACGAGTCACACAACATTTTTAATGTACTAGGAATCTCACTACGTGCTGCGTGCACTCGATTCCTAGGCTTCCGCTTGTCTCCACGTTAGAAAAACTGTGTTCTTTAAATACTGAACACCACGTCGTC
>NC_139630.1:14488791-14754928 GCF_964638095.1 Poromitra crassiceps
CTGGCTGTGGTGGCAGGGGAAACAAACACAGGGACGTCCGTCTCAAGATCTGCCTGCCTGTGGAGTGGACTTTGGATGATTTCAACAACCAGTTTCATCGATACAATATGTATTGTACATGTTGCTGAGATACTAAATGAACACCTTTTTCTTTGCTTATTTTCCATTTGTGCACTTCTAGTTTATAAGTCATCATCTGTAAATATATCCGTACAGTATGGTGTCGTATAATTTGACAACAAAGCTATATGGAGAATATGTAGGCTTTCTCCTAAGGTTTAGAGACACTGACACTGTTTTATTGTTGTAATTATTGTGTTTTCAATTTGTAAATCATGGTTCCACACATTTTCGATTGAAAAAAGTATTTATTTCCCCCCAGACCTTGATTTTTTGGTATATTACCCCTTTTTGTAATTGGAATGCTGTATTTTAATGATCCAATAAAAAAAAACATTTAGTAAAAGCTGCACAATATACCGTAGATGTATTCTGCTGGGGCCTGGGGTCCATTAATCATTTGTAACAGGTGAGGAAGATCTACAGATTATATGTAACACATTTATGAGTGATGAATTGTTTACACTTTAGATTAGGGGATAAAGAAAGCTTTATAAATGATTTGTATACATTTACAAATCATTTGTAACCGTTGAGGAAGAACTACAGATGATATGTAACACATTTATGAGTGATGAATTGTTTACACTTTAGATTAGGGGATAAATAAAGCTTTATAAATGATTTGTATACATGTACAAATCATTTGTAACCGTTTAGGAAGATCTACAGATTATATGTAACAAATTTATGAGTGATGAATTGTTTACACTTTAGATTAGGGGATAAAGAAAGCTTTACAAATGATTTGTATACATGTACAAATCATTTGTAACCGTTTAGGAAGATCTACAGATTATATGTAACACATTTATGAGTGATGAATTGTTTACACTTTAGATTAGGGGATACAGAAAGCTTTACAAATGATTTGTATACATGTACAAATCATTTGTAACCGTTTAGGAAGATCTACAGATTATATGTAACACATTTATGAGTGATGAATTGTTTACACTTTAGATTAGGGGATAAATAAAGCTTTATAAATGATTTGTATACATGTACAAATCATTTGTAACCGTTTAGGAAGATCTACAGATTATATGTAACAAATTTATGAGTGATGAATTGTTTACACTTTAGATTAGGGGATAAAGAAAGCTTTACAAATGATTTGTATACATGTACAAATCATTTGTAACCGTTTAGGAAGATCTACAGATTATATGTAACACATTTATGAGTGATGAATTGTTTACACTTTAGATTAGGGGATACAGAAAGCTTTATAAATGATTTGTATACATGTACAAATCATTTGTAACCGTTGAGGAAGCGTTATAAGTGAGTTGTAAATTATTTACACATCATTTATTACAGTTGGGCAAAACTTTGTAGTTTGTGCTGTAGTGCTTCTAAGTGCTGACTGCTTCGGTCGGCCTGGGGATACATGGAGTCAGTCCCTGTTCACCCGCATGGGAGAAGCTTCATTAACAGGCCATAATAACCGGTACAGTATCATTGTTTTGAGGCTTTTAACAGGCTACCTTACAAGTAATTAATGAGACATCCACAAATTATATGCAGATCATTTACTAATGATTTGTTCATGATTAACAAATGTGTAAGTGGCGAGATACTGATAAACAGAAGTTGCAATATAAAAACTGACTTAGAAGTGATTTATAATCTATCAACTAATTACTTTTAAATAATTTACTAATGATTTGCTCATCATTTGTTCATAATTAATAAATGTTTATAGAGATAATGGTTGGAATATAAAAACTTTGGATAGAATATTGATTAATTATTAACAATTTACTAACGTTTTAATTATGATAATTTCATGATTTACTGAAAGTTTATAGATGACTTACAACACGTTTTTAATATGTTTACATAGCACTTATACAAATGTTTTGTAAATGATTAGTTCATCATTAATTAATAGCTTATAAATGATTTACTACTGAACGTTATTATAAAGTGTTACCCAAAATAGTCAATGACCAAAAAGATTGACCTATTTATTGTTTTGATAGATTGTCTATCGCTGATATATATATATTGCTATTGATTTATCGCCCAGCCCTAGGTCAAAGGGCTCCAATTTCCCAAATAATTGCATGGTGGCCTAGGTTTAATAAATCATCATATTCACAGTGGTGAAATAGGCCTTCTCAGGAATGACCACACAGCTGCACTTCATGCATGCATAATTAGCCTGGTAACAACATGACCTACTTGCTAACGTTAACTAGCATACCGTTAGCTTCCAAATCAATTAGCGTAACTGCTTTGATTGAGCTAGACATCGACTGCGGACATTAATGTCAACTTAAATTAGTGACTTAGCGAAAGTAGACTATTTCATTCATACCAAAGTTCCAAACACTACTCTGTCCGTTTGACATGCTAAGCTATTGTTAGCTAAGGTTAGCATACCTGCAGTTCATGGGCCGCTCCAGTCTGCACGGACATCTGACAGAAAAGGGTGTCAGTGGCTTGTGAGAGCAAAGGTCCAACAGACAGAAATCTAGGCAGTTAGTGATTATTCTCTGACATCCTGCAGTGATCTGAAACACAAAAGGCAGCAAAAGAGAGAGCCATGTAATCAAAATCCAAGCGGACACGCAGACACATATAAATTTGTCAATTTGTGGCCTTTATGGCACCCCCTTTTGGTCGAATTGGACCAAATTTGGCACACATGGTCAGTCATGATAGCCAAACATCTCCTCCAAGTTTCATGATGATGTGTTAATCGAACATGAAGTTATGACAATTTAGGTGAGAGGCCACACCCTCTCACAACTTTAAGGGTTAATATCTTCTAAACGAAAGTAGATTTAAAAAAATTCAAAAAGCTAATTTGTAGAGCTTGGTCCATACATGTTACCTAGCGATTTTGGTGGAAATTGGTCGAATGGTCTAGACCAGACCTGGGTAACTGGCGGTGCGCGGGCCACATGCCGCTGGAATTGCAATTTTCTTTTTCTTTTTTTTACAGTGCACCTGAACGCAACATGCAAGATACCCGCTGAATAAGTGTCCAAATGTTCATGTCATTCTGACCAATACTCCACTTCTGTTATAACATTTCAGTCTGGAATATAGCATATCTTTCAATAATCTTTATGACTAAAAGGCTAAAAGTAATCTCATGTGTAAGAAATGACTGTTCTACATTGAAGTAAAAATGTAAATAATTAACTTGTTGGTTTTGGATTAGCTTCAAGAGTGCATTTTTGTTCGTATGACCCTCAACACAGGCTTTGAGAATCCCGGGCCACTTATTGATACTTATGCTTAAATTTATTTAAAGAAAAACATTTTGGCTAGTGGAAATTTTAATTGGCTGGTAACTTTAAAATCTAGCAGCCATATTGGCAGGTGGTCAAAAAAGTTAATTTCAAGCCCTGCAGGGAGAGCAGGTGGTGATATAGGAGTTAAAAGCAAACATGGCGGCTTCATAGCAGTAACGTTAACATTAGCATAAACACAGCCATAAGTGAAGTTATTGCACAAATAGGCTCAATAACAACAATTAAACAAGAGCAAGAGTATGCACTTGCGGAGTTTCTAAAAAATCATTTACAGCATATTCAGCCATAACGCTACGTCGCTAGCTTGCTCATGTTGCTACATGCTAAAGTGGCTGGCTCTGCACTGAACAGCACACTGCGATGACGTCATTTGTTTTGTTACGCTGATTGGCTGAAGGCGTTTGTCTGTAAACGCACCTACTCCCGCCCATACTCCCGCCCCTGCAAGCACATGAGTGGCTGGTTTACCAGGCTACTTAAACTCCACATTAGCCAAAATAGTGTCACAGAAAATGACGTGTAACTATCTGTGACCAATCAGTGAAAAGCGCGGTGAAATCGATGTTTAATACAGTTGCCAAAGTAGCGGTATGAAAACTCATATTGCATCAGCAACACTACCCAAATAATAATAAAGTGGAATCTAAACAGTGGGGCTGATAGTCTGGGACATGTTGCCCACCGCAAATTAGTGCATTCATATTTCATTAACACGAACCAAATGAGAATGTTATTGAGTAAGGTTCGTTAGGTTCATAGACTGTTAACTTTTATCTGTGGTGAGAGCTTCATCATCATTGTAATTCACCACTATCCTGCCTCGCTACTTAATTGCCGTTATTTTAATGTGTAGCTTATGCAGTGTCGCCACTTGTGGAAAATAATAATAATAATAATAAACTTTATTTATATAGCACAATTCAAACATAAGATGCCATTCAAAGTGCTTTACAGAAAGATAAAACAGTTTTGACAAAGGAAATGTCAAATTGTGTAATTTATCATGGAGAACGCGTTGCAGACGCAAAACAGCGATGCGCCATGGTGCCAAGTTGCAATCCATAACTTATGCCTACGTTGTAACTATTTCACTTGGTGCAACCCATATATCTTTAGTAGTGCGTAAACTGGGACTTAGTGAGACTTCACGCTCAAAGTAGGTTATGTTTCAACTTACGCACAGCTGGTGCAACCCACTGCAGGTCCTTTGATATCCAGACTTTCACCATTTAAATGAAGAGCCTGAGGTGTTTGTGTTTCCCAAGAGAGCTCCTGTCTGCATACTGTGGTCTGTCTGACAGTCAGAAATAGCAAACATACTCACTATATACCCCTATACACTGTTTCATGAATATGTTTCCACACCTCAAATCTTGGATATGGGTATTTGTTTGTGTTTTTTGATTTTTATTTGTTTGTTTTTGTCTTATATGTCTGAATGTCTGTAGGTATGGAACCCTACTGTGATGGCAGACAGGATGGAGCTCAATGTTTCGGAGCTCTGGGAGGAACTTTGGTTCTCCAACTGATCAATGAGGCCTCAGAAACATCATTTAAATTGAACAAGAACAACATCAACATTGTTGTTTTGACAGATAATGAGTTTATCACTAATACGTTAGGAAATAGATCCTCCTTTACTCCTAGTAATGGAACTGTTAGGATAAGTAACCTCAGCAGGACTGACAGTGGTGAATATACCCTTACAACCATTGATTCAAAAGGACATGCAACCGGACCACAAACACTACAACTGTCCATTCAAGGTAAATAAATACTCTCATGAACCGTTGGAGAAATTGGTAATGACAGGCTGATGATATCTCATAGCCACTTGTCAATGTGCAGCACAAAGTAGAGGGCATGCTGTCTCAGTCTGGATTTATGGCAATACTCAATATCACTAATTGCACTGTGAATAATAAAATCTGTCATTAATATAATTTATGATGTCTGATACTGATGTCCACCACATGATTCTAATCGCATTGTATAAGCTGATTCTGGCAAAGTCCAAACTGATGTGAGTCTATTCCCTCAGCCGGTGTGTCCGCCCCCCGGCTGCTCTCTGACTGCCTGCCCCAGGGGGGGATGATGGTGGCCTGCTTCTGTGAGGGGGACAGTCCTCAGTACAACTGGACTCTGGATGGACGCACCCTAACAGACACCCAGCTCCTCTCTGGAGATCATGAGAAGAACATCATCACTCTGATACCAGGCCTGTCAGGACAGCTCGTCTGCTCGGTCAACAATCATGTCAGCAGCGCCAAAGCGAGCAAGACCATAGCCTGTGAAGTTGAGCCAGAACATAACATATCAGCCTGTGAAGGTGAGTCAGAACATAACATATCAGCCTGTGAAGGTGAGTCAGAACGTAACATATCAGCCTGTGAAGGTGAGTCAGAATGTAACATATCAGCCTGTGAAATGAGTCAGAACGTAATATCAGCCTGTGAAGGTGAGTCAGAATGTAATGTGAAGGTGAGCCAGAACGTAATATCAGCCTGTGAAGGTGAGTCAGAATGTAACATATCAGCCTGTGAAATGAGTCAGAACGTAATATCAGCCTGTGAAGGTGAGTCAGAATGTAACATATCAGCCTGTGAAGGTGAGCCATAAGGTAACATATCAGCCTGTGAAGGTGAGTCAGAATGTAACATATCAGCCTGTGAAGGTGAGTCAGAAGGTAACATATCAGCCTGTGAAGGTGAGTCAGAACGTAACATATCAGCCTGTGAAGGTGAGTCAGAACGTAACATATCAGCCTGTGAAGGTGAGTCAGAATGTACATATCAGCCTGTGAAGGTGAGTCAGAACGTAATGTGAAAGTGAAGTGAAGTGAAGTGCTGATATGCAAATGTTTGTCATTACAGAGCACTTCTCACATGTGGGGCTTTGTTGTCTGATGTCACATGAGCAGTATGATTGGTATGCCTGGAATTCTTCCACTGAGAAACGTTCTGTGGTCTCGGTAGTGCAAAAATAAAGTGTGATTAAAATGCGTACATTTTTTTAACGCATTACTTTTTTCTGTAATTAATTAATCTAAATTAACGCGTTAAAGTCCCAGCCCTAAATAATACATAATAATAATTAATTTTATTTATATAGCACACTTTAAAATCAAACTGACATCTCAAGGTGCTTCACAAGAGAAAATACAAGCACAAACAATAAAAGATTAAAAACACTTAGGTAGAGGATTAAAAACAGGCCCTAGTCGAA
This sequence comes from Poromitra crassiceps, assembly GCF_964638095.1. NCBI lineage: Eukaryota > Metazoa > Chordata > Actinopteri > Beryciformes > Melamphaidae > Poromitra > Poromitra crassiceps. The sequence goes on from NC_139630.1 coordinate 14,495,409, forward strand.
GTGTGAAAAAGGTGGGTCCTTAGGCTGCTTTTGAAGGCAGCAAGGGAGTCTGAGGCCCGGATGGATCCTGGGAGCAGATTCCACAGGCGTGGCCCCAGTGCACAAAAGGCACGATTTCCCATGGTTGAGAGCCTTATGCGTGGGATTGCAAGGAGATTTTGGCTGCCGGACCCGAGGGCGGCTTTAGCTCAGGAGGTAGAGTGGGTCGGCCAATGACGCAAGGGTTGGCGGTTCGATCCCCGCTCCCTCCCAGCTGCTGTCGTTGTGTCCTTGGGCAAGACACTTAACCCTCCTTGCCTCGTATGATTGGTATGAATGTGCATGAATGATGATGGTCGGAGGGGCCGTTGAGCGCCGATGTGTGGCTGCCACGATTTCGAACCACCGGTACGAATGGTGTGAACGAATAATGATTCTGTGAAGCGCTTTGAGCACTTGGAAAGGCGCTATATCCAATCCAATCATTATTATTATTTATTATTATTAGAGTCCGGGATGATGTTTGGGGGGAGAGGAGGTCCAGAAGGTAGGTCGGCCCGAGGTGGTTGGTGGCCTTGTAGACGAGCAGGAGGGTTTTGTAAATGATGCGCTGGTTTACTGGCAACCAATGGAGGGAGTGGAGGACTGGGGTGATGTGGTGGCTTTTCCAGATTTTTGTGAGGACACTGTTTTGCACGTATTGTAGTCTCTGGATGTTTTTGGCGGGGAGGCCTGCCAGCAGTGAATTACAATAGTCAATGTGAGGTCGTGTGAGGTGATGAATGCGTTGACCAGTCTTTCGGCATCAAATTGGGAGAGTGAGGGCCTGAGTTTGGAGATGTTCCTCAGGTGGTAAAATCATGTTTGGCAGACCGATTTTATGTGGGCATCAAATGACAGTGATGTGTCAAATTTAACACCAAGGCTGGTGACAAGTGAGGACAGCGGGATGGAGTGGTTGTCAACGGTGATGTGGATGATACCGGCCGGTGTGGTTTGGAGGTAAATTTGAGTGTCATCAGCATTATGAATGAAAGCTAATGCCATGGCTGCGTAGTAGCCTATGTTGCCAAGGGGGAGCATGTAAGCTAGGAACAGCAGGGGCCCCAGGACTGAACCCTGGGGGACACCACAGGTGACACGACCGATGTTGGAGGTGTGGCTACCCAACTTGACATACTCCTGTCTCCCTGAGAGATAGGAGTGAAAGAAGTTGAGTCGAATGTAGGGCATTTTCTCTGTCTAGGCACATAAACCATGCGTTCTGCAACCGTCACCCCCTGCACTGATACAGGAGAAACCTCTGAAGCACTAGAGCTAGTGGAGGGTCCAGGGGCTGTCTCTCCATCTGGCCTCTCCTGACGCAGACAGTCATTCTCTGCTTGTAATAGCTGGACCTGTCTCTGTAATTCCTCCAGCTCCTTCCTGCCTTCTGGTTCTGCCCTTTACTGTCGGGATTTTGGGCAAACATATTTGACTGGTACTCTAAGGCCTACAAAATAACCCTTCAGCCGGAGGCACAACTCGCCATCTTCGGCTGCTCGGCGACCTCTCTGGACTTCCCTACAGCTGTGCAACAGTCTGACACTGGGGACAACTGTGGCCAAAAAACTCATTTTGATGGAATGGAAATCACCCTCTTCACCCTCTTTCCAATTGTGGTTGACAGACATGATCTCTGTTATTAGGATGGAGAGACTCAGGTCCCAAGGACCAACTTCTAGCCTACCTTGATGAGGTTAGGGGCAGCAGGTGACTTGTCCGGCTAGTTCCTCATTGACCTCTTACACAACATTTCCTAGAAGCACATAAGCACCCTGGTAGCACGATATATTACAAAACTGTAATATTGAGTGTCGTTGTGGCATGTTTTTTGTTTTCCCCCTGTATCTGAGCCTGTTTGTTGTCTTGTTCTGTTTCAGGAAAACTTGAAAATAAAATAATGAAGAAAAAAGAATCCTCCAGCTCCATACTGAGACACGGGACAGCACCACACTAATCAAAACAGACCACGTGTTCTTTTCTTTTCTTCTTTCCGTCAGCCAGCAGAGGGGGCCGGCCTTCACTGGATCGCTGTTTGCTGGGCTAGCTGCTGTTTTACTTAAAAAATAAACTACCCAGGGTTGTGCAATAATATCTTAAAAAAAAACAACACACGTCTGTTTCACGGTCCTGCCGACTATACGCCAAATGTGACCAATTGGGCACTCTCAACAATCAAATTGCATAGCTAGTATACAATTAAGTAATGAGAGACACACAGGTTGTTCAAGTAAACGAACCAAACAGAGACGTGTGTTTTAGTATATTTTTTTTTTATAAGTTGCTTTATTTTCATTAAGATCAGTCCTAATGTTTAAAATCAACTAAGGGGATAGGGAGGCCCAGACCCACCAGAGAAATGGGACTCTGCTACCACCAGTACCAGGGAGTAGTCGGTGAAACAAACTTAGTGCACTGCAAACCAATTTACAGGCGTTGGTGATCATAAGTCCAAACCAAAGTGTGAATCAAACTAAACACCTATGCTATCAGGTATGTGTCCGGGTCGCTGCAGTAGCGCCTCCTCTGGTCAGTCGGGGCACCTGGTCGGGGTGGAAGGGACAGTCAGGGCGCCTGGTCGGGGTGGAAGGGACAGTCGGGGCGCCTGGTCGGGGTGGAAGAGAACTGATAGGAAGAGCGTGCTACGTCCAGCCGGTGAAGCTCCCCGCTGCCAGGTGAAAAGAAGCAGCTGGCAACTGCACATGTGTCGGAGGAAGCACGGCGCTAGTCTATGGCTCTCCCCAGATCGGCAGAGGGTGGAGCAGCGACCGGGGCAGCAGGGGGGGAAATTGGCCAAGTACAATAACCCTGAACCCCCCCAAAAAACTACAACAATAACAACAACAAACAAATAAACTAACTAACTAACTAACTAACTAACAAACAAAAACACTGATGGTATCACATCAGTGGCCCAACAGAGACTGATTCCACTCCGGCAATGGGCCTGAAATCAACCAACAGTCTTCCCCCCTATCCGGGGGGAAGACTGTTGGCACACCTGTTGGCACCTGTTGGCAATAACTACACATGAACTACAGTTGAATAGACTCACTCCACTTTACAGGTCCGGTACCATGTAACTACACATGAACTACAGTTGAATATACTCACTCCACTTTACAGGTCCGGTACCATGTAACTACACATGAACTACAGTTGAATAGACTCACTCCACTTTACAGGCCCGGTACCATGTAACTACAGATGAACTACAGTTGAATAGACTCACTCCACTTTACAGGCCCGGTACCATGTAACTACAGATGAACTACAGTTGAATAGACTCACTCCACTTTACAGGTCCGGTACCATGTAACTACACATGAACTACAGTTGAATAGACTCACTCCACTTTACAGGTCCGGTACCATGTAACTACACATGAACTACAGTTGAATAGACTCACTCCACTTTACAGGTCCGGTACCATGTAACTACACATGAACTACAGTTGAATAGACTCACTCCACTTTACAGGCCCGGTACCATGTAACTACAGATGAACTACAGTTGAATAGACTCACTCCACTTTACAGGTCCGGTACCATGTAACTACAGATGAACTATGGTTGAATAGACTCACTCCACTTTACAGGTCCGTTACAAGGTAACTACATATGAACGTCATTTATAACTATTGGTAATTACTATGTAATTACATTTGGTGTTCATGTGTAATTACAAATAGTTCATATGTAACTAGGGTACCTGTAAAATAAAGGGTTACCGAATTTGGCTGCCAACCCATGATTTTGAGGTGGTTTTCATCCAAAATAGTGTTGTTTTTTGGCGGAACTTGAATTCTTTAATTTTTTGTCTTCTAACTGAATTTACTCTGATACAGTACATTTTGAATTGATTCGGACACTTCTACAGCAATCTCACAGGTGTTGGCTATCTTTTGAAAAAAAAAAAAAAAAATCCGAAAAAATCCTGTAGTTGTGGGCATATACTCCATTCAGTTTGGGCATGTCATTTCCGGCAAGTGAGCTGAAAAATAGGTTTAGGGATCAACAGGTTAAAAAGGGATATCAATGCAAAATACTAAGAACAGGCTATGTTATTGCATCAACCCAATTACAATATTATATTTATACAAACAGCAGCTGGCAACCTCATCCACTACAAGGCTTTCCTGAAACACAACAAATACAAATTACATTACACACTAATGATCACTTCCTGCATGTAGTACAATACCTCAGGGAGCCTCCCTGAGGTATTGTACTCTCCTACAAATACCACTAACAATGTTTAGTTAGATGATCACGTGCGCGTGTGTAAAGCGCGTGGATGAGAAATAGCACGGGAGAATGGAGACCGTGAAGTAATTAACCATTAGCTTAGCCGGCGTTTAACAAGTGGAAAATTACGACGTAGTCTATAGTCTAGATCCGTTCAGTGGATCGGGGAAGATCTTAGCTAGCATTCATAGGCACTCTGGTTCAGTAAATACACAATCACAAATTACTTCAGGTATCCAATCACTTCACATTATTAAATCACTTCACAGTATCAAATTACTTCTAATGCTAAACAACCTGTCCGCCCGAACGATACTAAATGAGCCTCTTACTTGGTGTTGTACAACACTTGGGGTATCTGTACGCGCGTACGTAGTTCGGTGCGGCTGTGTCACTCGGGCCCGAGCCGAGACGTCAGTGTACGTGCCGGGGGTCTCCGGCGACGAGGGGGGAGGTGGAGAGGACGGTGCGGTTCGCAGCTGATGTCTGGCCAAGCAGAGAGAGCTTCAGTCGGCAAGGGGGAGGCGGCGGTGCGGTCCCCGGTCTTCAGGTGGGACCGGAGAGGGTAGATGGTGGACCGCGGAGTAGCTAATTCAGATTCGCTTTTTAGCTGGTTAGCTTAGCCTGATGGTTGCTAATGCTAACTCTGCGCTCACAAGAGAGGGGGGGGTCTGCTCCCACTCTCTGTGGATGTACGTCCTGTTTGCAACAGCAGCTGCATATAACTAAATTCTAGTTCCTTCTTCCCCTGAGTACAGTGTCTGTCAGGGGGTGTCTTTGTTGTTGATTAGCCAATCACGTTTGATCATTGGCTGGCATTCTCTTGTTACCTTTTGATAACAAAGAAGTTGGCTCGCCCCCCTGCTGTTTTATGATGGGTTCGACTAGTTGACCAACTAGTGGAATGTGAAGACGTGCGGGTTGGAGTTTCGCTCTCTGTCTCTGTCAGAAAATACTCTCAGTGGAATCCAGGGCCCAACAAAAGTCAAAATAATACAATAATAATATCCTCTCTCTCCTCTCTCCATCTAAGTCCCTCGCCCTGACTTTTGGGTGTGGATTGTTTGTGTAACGGTGGTGGTGGTGCTGCTGACCATCAGTCTGCTGCTGCTCTACAAGTGGAAGATGAAGAGGGAACATGATGGTGAGTTACACACTCACACACGCGCACATGCAGGCATGCACAAACACACATGCCGAGCGCGCGCACATGCACACATGCACACACGCACACACACACGCACAAACAAACATTATACTGTTCAAAAAAGGCTGAAAGGGTAGCACATCTCAGTTTTCAAAGTCAAGGAAGACAAAATACTCACATTTACGCGTTTCGGCAAAGAGCCTTCTTCAGAGCGTGGCACTCAATCATGCCGATACCTTGTGGGGTTAACATGACTGCCACTAGAAACTGCAGGGGCCAAAACTGTCTGTCTACAACCGTCTGTCTACCACAGGCTTGTACACTGAAGTGACCTCTCATGCTCATACATGGCCGACTTTTAAATGCCATTGTTCTTTAATAATCTTCATCAAAAGAGAAGTCCGGGTAGGTTACTAACACGGCCAATTGTGCACGTGCGGGTTTGAGATAGATTTTTTTCTTATTTCAAACGCTCTGAAGAAGGCTCTTTGCCGAAACGCGTAAGCGTTTTGTGTTTGTGTGATGTGAGCCAATAAATCAAGTGAAATGTGAGTATTTTGTCCTCCTTGACTTTGAAAACTGAGATGTGCTACCCTTTCAGCCTTTTTTGAACATATTTTGGATTTTGGGTTTGGCACTCCACTGAAAAACCCATTGTTGAAACGCAACCTTCTTTTTCTAAAAAACATTATACTGTATGTCCACAGGTTCGAACCCCAGGGTAAACTCAGGTAGCAGAAACTTGCAGGTGAGTTTTTTCTTTGGGTCTGTTGTCACTGCCATTGTTTCCACCATGGTTTCTAACACTGTAAAAAAACTTGGTAGCACTCACTAAACCAACTGTAATTACATGACACAACGAAACATTTAGTGATTGTTTCCTCTGAAAGTGAAGTATCAGATTATCAGTGAAAGCATCTACAACTGCAAATTTCCAGTTTCCATGATATTTTCATTCACAGATTGTAGCTATGATGTTTGCATACCTTTCTAATGTGAGAGGACTGCCAGAGCATGAAGTAGCCCCCCGCCCCACTTCCCCCGGGACCCATGGACCCCCCTGTTTCCATGGCTACTATATTCTATTGCATACCTATTTTTTTTACATCAAATGTACCACTTATATGCAGTTTTTTTTACCCAGGCTAACAGCATTGTGTTAAATGGTAAAAATAGGCCATTAACACTTTCACATCGCCTCCCAACGCGTTATAGCTGCTCAGAGTGGGCGTGTCAGTGGATAAACTGACTGTCAGTCTTCAGGCCACCTGGACACTTAAACCATACAGTGAACTGACTGACAGGCTGCAGGCCACCTGGACACTTAAACCATACAGTGAACTGACTGACAGGCTGCAGGCCACCTGGACACTTAAACCATACAGTGAACTGACTGTCAGGCTGCAGGCCACCTGGACACTTAAACCATACAGTGAACTGACTGTCAGGCTGCAGGCCACCTGGACACTTAAACCATACAGTGAACTGACTGACAGGCTGCAGGCCACCTGGACACTTAAACCATACAGTGAACTGACTGACAGGCTGCAGGCCACCTGGACACTTAAACCATACAGTGAACTGACTGTCAGGCTGCAGGCCACCTGGACACTTAAACCATACAGTGAACTGACTGACAGGCTGCAGGCCACCTGGACACTTAAACCATACAGTGAACTGACTGACAGGCTGCAGGCCACCTGGACACTTAAACCATACAGTGAACTGACTGACAGGCTGCAGGCCACCTGGACACTTAAACCAGTACAGTGAACTGACTGGCACAGTCTGCAGGCCACCTGGACACTTAAACCATACAGTGAACTGACTGTCAGGCTGCAGGCCACCTGGACACTTAAACCATACAGTGAACTGACTGTCAGTCTGCAGGCCAGCTGGACACTTAAACCAGTACAGTGAACTGACTGTCAGGCTGCAGGCCACCTGGACACTTAAACCATACAGTGAACTGACTGACAGGCTGCAGGCCACCTGGACACTTAAACCATACAGTGAACTGACTGACAGGCTGCAGGCCACCTGGACACTTAAACCATACAGTGAACTGACTGACAGGCTGCAGGCCACCTGGACACTTAAACCAGTACAGTGAACTGACTGGCACAGTCTGCAGGCCACCTGGACACTTAAACCATACAGTGAACTGACTGTCAGGCTGCAGGCCACCTGGACACTTAAACCATACAGTGAACTGACTGTCAGTCTGCAGGCCAGCTGGACACTTAAACCAGTACAGTGAACTGACTGTCAGGCTGCAGGCCACCTGGACACTTAAACCATACAGTGGACTGACTGTCACAGGCTGCAGGCCACCTGGACACTTAAACCATACAGTGGACTGACTGTCACAGTCTGCAGGCCACCTGGACACTTAAACCATACAGTGAACTGACTGTCAGGCTGCAGGCCACCTGGACACTTAAACCATACAGTGAACTGACTGTCAGGCTGCAGGCCACCTGGACACCTAAACCATACAGTGAACTGACTGACAAGCTGCAGACCACCTGGACAATTAAACCATACAGTGAACTGACTGTCAGGCTGCAGGCCACCTGGACACTTAAACCATACAGTGAACTGACTGTCAGGCTCCAGGTCACCTGGACACTTAAACCATACAGTGAACTGACTGTCAGGCTGCAGACCAGCTGGACACTTAAACCATACAGTGAACGGACTGTCAGGCTGCAGGCCACCTGGACACTTAAACCAGTACAGTGAACTGACTGTCAGTCTGCAGGCCACCTGGACACTTAAACCATACAGTGAACTGACTGTCAGGCTGCAGGCCACCTGGACACTTAAACCATACAGTGAACTGACTGTCAGGCTGCAGGCCACCTGGACACTTAAACCATACAGTGAACTGACTGTCAGGCTGCAGGCCACCTGGACACTTAAACCATACAGTGAACTGACTGTCAGGCTGCAGGCCACCTGGACACTTAAACCAGTACAGTGAACTGACTGTCACGCCGGGATTGCACTGGTTGCATTGCGTTGCGTTGCAGCTGTTCTCTGGTTTTGCTCCGTGCTCTGTGCTGCGCCAACACTAACCGGCTGCGTGCAGAGCACGTCACGGCTCTGCTCCGCCAGACAGCTAGAGTGACGAGACCCACAGGTTATCACGGTAAAATCGAGCGAGACAATTTGTATGTGGGATAAATACAACGACAAACAGGCAGAAGATCATTGTTCCCAACTGGAGGAGCAGAGGAGGGGTGGGCTTGCTTGGTGTTGTCCTTGTAAAAAGGATGTGTTGTGTCATATTATTTTGTGGTTTTCCACTTCAATTATGAACTTTTCCTCATACATATTTGTCCTCTGGCTTGATATTGAATGCTGTAAACACCTCTGCCCTGTTGATTTCATGCCTGGCTCCGCCCAACTTGCTGCGGCTTTGCTCCGTCATCCGTGAAAAATAGAACCCTTGCGTATCTTTTTCGGAGAGCTCCGGATCGTCGGAGCTGGGACGGAGTAGACACGCAACGCAGCGGAGTAGGTGGGAGTTGACACAATGATTAGAGTGGAAACGTATCGGCTCCGATGCCGTACCGCAGCGCAGACGGACCGAACACGGACCTAGTGGAATGTAGGCGTCAGGCTGCAGGCCACCTGGACACTTAAACCATACAGTGAACTGACTGTCAGGCTGCAGGCCACCTGGACACTTAAACCAGTACAGTGAACTGACTGTCAGGCTGCAGGCCAGCTGGACACTTAAACCATACAGTGAACTGACTGTCAGGCTGCAGGCCACCTAGACACTTAAACCATACAGTGAACTGACTGTCAGGCTGCAGGCCACCTGGACACTTAAACCATACAGTGAACTGACTGTCAGGCTGCAGGCCACCTGTACACTTAAACCAGTACAGTGAACTGACTGTCAGGCTGCAGGCCACCTGGACACTTAAACCAGTACAGTGAACTGACTGTCAGTCTGCAGGCCACCTGGACACTTAAACCATACAGTGAACTGACTGTCAGGCTGCAGGCCACCTGGACACTTAAACCATACAGTGAACTGACTGTCAGTCTGCAGGCCACCTGGACACTTAAACCATACAGTGAACTGACTGTCAGGCTGCAGGCCACCTGGACACCTAAACCATACAGTGAACTGACTGTCACAGGCTGCAGGCCACCTGGACACTTAAACCATAAAGTGAACTGACTGTCACAGGCTGCAGGCCACCTAGACACTTAAACCATACAGTGAACTGACTGACAGGCTGCAGGCCACCTGGACACTTAAACCATAAAGTGAACTGACTGTCACAGGCTGCAGGCCACCTAGACACTTAAACCATACAGTGAACTGACTGACAGGCTGCAGGCCACCTGGACACTTAAACCATACAGTGAACTGACTGTCAGGCTGCAGGCCACCTGGACACTTAAACCATACAGTGAACTGACTGTCACAGGCTGCAGGCCACCTGGACACTTAAACCAGTACAGTGAACTGACTGTCAGGCTGCAGGCCACCTGGACACTTAAACCATACAGTGAACTGACTGTCAGTCTGCAGGCCACCTGGACACTTAAACCATACAGTGAACTGACTGTCAGGCTGCAGGCTCCTCTCCCCAGGGAGTGGTGCACCACAGTGGGCTTGGTGAGACCACCTCACTGGCCTGCCTCCCCTGGGAGCGCTGCACCACGGGCTTGGTGAGACCACCTCACCGGGCCAGCCCGCCTCCCCGGGGAGCGGTGCACCACAGTGGGCTTGGTGAGGTGGAGGCGAGGGGGTTCCCGGAGCTCCTGGCCAGTGTGATATGGTTACCGACTGCTGTCCGCCTTCTCCAGTTCTGCACTAACCACATTACTGCTGCTGATCAGCCACTGCTGCCTGCCACAAATTATGTTGATCATTTTTAGTTTTCGGTGGAATGCTTGGAATGCATGGAGTGCGATTATACATACCTTTTTCAGTTGGCATATTCCATCAGTTGGGTTCCGTTGGAGACAATGTCAAGACAATTTAAAGTAATTAACCGTTAAGAAAGTTTTCAGCCTGTGGGAAGCACTGATCGTCGCTCTCAAGGGGTGAAAACGACTGCGTCCAGCGGATGTTCTATACAGTATATACCGTACCGCCTTCCGATCGAGCGGATCCAATAAAAAGCCGTGCCTACTGCAGAGTAATTTGTTTCTTTATTATTATCATTTATTATTATTATTCTTTTCCTTCCGTAAAACTGTGTCAGAAACCTTATATTAAGGTTAACTAACCAAAGTTTGCACCTAGGCTAGAAAACTCACCCACTACTCAGAAACAAAACATTACACCAATCTGGCGATATTACCAACACCTCATTTCCTGTTTTTTAACCATCCATACCACTGGATGGTTACCCCTGAAGGTACCACCCCTGGAACTTGGCTCAATGACAGATATTCAAGCCCCGTCGGGGGCAATTGGCTTGACATCATCATACCACTGGGCCAATCCCTGAAATTTGGCCCAATGACAGATATGACCTCAGGGGCAATAGGCTTGAACCCCTGGTATTGCCACTTGCGGCTATATTTATTATTATTGTTTTCCTGATGTCCCCCCTCTTTTCCTCTTTGGCAAGAGCCTCGTCAATCAAATTTTGGAAAAGGTGAAATCCTTTAAAATGTGTGTAATATAAATAGTTAGTGTGTAGAGTTAATACAGAACAGATGTAAGACACATGCAAGTTAGAGTGTTAGACTTAGAGACTGTTTCCATGGTTACCACTGTATTTGAGGTGTACTGGCATGTCTTGTCACCTTGCTAAAATTAACATTGTTTGTTACAGATTCCCATCTATGCGAACTATGCTCCAGCCTCCAAATCCAATCCAGACTCCACCTACCAGAACCCCAGTCCAGCCAGCATGGATCAGGACCAGTCACTCTCTACTCTCAGACAGGTGACGTCAAAATCAGACATGCTTCTTATCTACTCTTATTTGCTATTCCTGTCCTTTCTCATGTTACGGAACCAGTAGTACCAGTTTAACCCCGAGATATAGAAGCTACGAGCATGAATGTCATTATTGAGATAACTGGGCACAAGGAACGTAACATTGGTTAAAGCAATGTTCATTACAAAGTTGAGTGCAACAAAGTTGAGTTGTTTGCATGGTAGCTGGCTGGGATCTGGCTAGGAGCACCAATTCAAGATGTCTGCCACTGTATGGTGATACAACGTCCTCCTCATGGTGGTCTTCCTTGTTGAAGGGTGGTCAGAGCATTCACATTGTTGGGAACCTGGCAGGTATCTCAGTGTCACATGCGTTTTACCCCTTAGCCTGTAGGCTACGCCTCACCTGAGGGGGGCAGCCAAGAGCAGATTAGCCTTCACCTGCAGAGGGTTTCCAACTGTGAGATCTCATCAACTGTCAACACAACCATCTTGAGCTGGTCTAAGCTGCCATGACTATCTCCCTAGTAGTGGCTTCCTTCAGTGGCTTTGGTTCCAAGCAATGGGGAATAAGGTTGCATGTAGAGGGGTGCAACGAGATGGGACTGCCGCGGGTCCATGTAGAGGGGTGCAACGGGATGGGACTGCCGCGGGTCCATGTAGAGGGGTGCAATGGGATGGGACTGCCGCGGGTCCCGCGGGACCCAACGCAAATCTTCCCAGGAACGAAAATTAGAGATGCAGCGAGGGCTGTTCACTTACACCCAGTGTTGGGGGTCGTTACTCAAAAAAGTAATATATTACACATTACACATTACTTTAAAGAAAAGCAATGCCTTATTTTACGTACAGGCGCTCCGCCATCAACACAACACAACACTTTCATTGCCAGCCTTCAAAATAAAAGCATACAGTACGGTATCCAGAAAATAACATGAATCATAGCCTTCACCATAGGAATTGCTTACACTGGCAACATTCCCTCTGACAATGCAACAAGCCTGTTTATCTCTGCTATTTACCTTACCTGCTGCCAGGGGTGCCGATTTATGTCTGTGCCAGTGGGTGCCCATGCTTATGCTTGCACCCATCGCGCCCGTCGCCCCCCTACCCCCCAGCCGAGCCGAGCCGAGCCGACCCAAACGCGATAAAGCTGCAGTGACGCAAACGCACACATTTCAGCACCATAGGAGATTTAACAGCGATCTACACACACACACACTTCACACACACACACACACACACACACTTCACACACCACTTCAGTTCGACAGAATAGGAACAAGCGACCGAAGCACTAACCACACACTCATTTCACTTACCACGCTGGTTGTTGTCGTCGGACTCGAATGTCGTCGGACCAGCTATGGTGGAACTGGAAGTCGTACTCGTCACGGTTGCACTGGTGGTGGTGGAAACCACACTAGGTTTTGTGATCAAAAATCTCCTAATTTTGTTTTGGCTAGTTGTTGAGATACTGTCAGTCTGTCACTCTCTGTCTGAGATACCGCTCAAGTGTGTTTACTCACTACGTCAGCAGGGTCACGTAGAGTGCACTGACTCATGCAGCCAATCAGATTAACGGGCTATGTTTTGATCAACTCGTTTTGCAACCCAGGGCCGCCGGCGGGTGGGGTTTGCTATCAAATCAATATAAAATGACTCGACCCCGCCCAGCCACAGCCCAGAGCCCAGAGCCGAGCATCCACAGGGAAATGAGGGGAGAGAGAGAGGATTGTGGCACAATCAGATCAGTCAGATAGGCATCTCTCTCTCTCTCTCCCCTCATTTCCCGGTGGGTGCTCGGCTCTTTCCGTGGGTGCTCGGGCGACCCGACACCCACGGTTTCGGCGCCCATGCCTGCTGCTACACAGGTCGACTCAGCGTGGGTCCATCGTTCTTTAGCTGCTAGCTTTGTATTGTTAGCATGTTGCCTTCCGGTGCTTGGAGAGATTTGATGTCCTGTCCAGCGGTTGATAAATTGTTTCTGGCCTGGACAAAGTGTGCACTTAGCAGGAGCGGGATTTTAAAAAACAGTCCCACGCACCTCTCTAGTTGCATGCCATCCTTTGACAAGAGCCTTGTCAATCAATGCAGGGCAGATGTAGGGTACACGCAAGATGCACTGTTTCCATGGCTCCCACTGTATTTGAGGTGTGCTGTCATGTCTTGAAGTAAACTTGATCAACTTTGTTGAATGTCTTGTCACTTTGCTAAACTTAACACTGTTTGTTGCAGATTCCCACCAATAAGAAGTCTGCTCCAGCCTCCAGATCCGAACCAGACTCCACCTACCAGAGCCTCAATCCAGCCACCATGGATCAGGACCAGTTATACTCTACTGCCAGACAGGCTAAATAGTGGTGGTGGGAATCACCAGAGTCCCCACGATATGCCGATACTTAAGTCACAAATATTATTGCGATACATTTTTTTACAATATATTGCGAGATATGTCCCCAAAGGAAAAACCTTTGTCAACATCTGTTTTATCTATGGGATAAAGTTTCCAGTCTGTTCATCTCACTTCAATATTTTTTATTGCAGCAAAATTGTCAAGCAGACAGACTGAACAACACTCATAAAAACCTGCCATAAATGTTGCAAGCACCTGACAATTTATATAATAAAATATTATGATATATATATATATATTCCCCCCCCCCCACAAAACATCGCTTAATTACACAATTGAAAATTAAAACCTTTTTAATGTAAATGCATACCTGCCAAGGCTTTGAAAAATGCTACCTTCTCTGTAAAGGGGAGACGCGTGGGAACCCATAGAGAGGCAAAGTGACCGCCTACTTCCTGCTTCAGCACTGTACCAGAGATTTTCATCCGCCATTTATTTTCCCATACAGATTTTGTAAAATGCTTATAAAAATAGTTTTACTGGTTCAAACCAAATGGTACAGATATATTTAGAAACAGGAGAGATCGCATAACACTGGGACCAAAACATAAAAAAAATGTGGGTTTAAAGAAAATGTTTTTTTTATGTTTTTTTATTGTTGGTCCGAGTGAAATGTTCTATGGTCTCTCCCGATTATAGCGTTAGCTGAACCGTTTGGTTTGACGAAGTAAAACTATTTTATAAGCATTTTACAAAATGTCTATGGGAAAATAAATGGCGGATGAAAATCTCTACAGTGCTGAAGCAGGAAGTGACGTTCCACTTTGTCTCTCTATTCTCATTCAGTTATCTCCAGGTGAGAGGTCAAAGGGCCCTTTGAAAATGGCCATGCCAGTTCTTCCCTAGCCTAGGTAAACCCAGCCCCCACGTGACCTGCTCTCTCAGTTCTCAGTCACTAGGTGACTGAGAACAGGTCTGAGAGCAGGTCACGTGGGGGATGGGTTTACCCAGGCTAGTTCTTCCCTAGCCAAAATTTAGCCTAACTTTAGAGGGTTATTGAGCCCCCTGGTGGAGAAACTAGCATGACATGGTGACATGGCTGATACCAATGGATGCCTTAGGCTGGTTTCACACCGGCGACCCAAGCCTTGCCTATGCCTTGCCTTTACCCACGCTTTTAAATAGGCGTCCGTTTTAGTCAACGAGGCTGTGTACACCGGACGCCTGAGCGTGAACCCTGCGTGTACCCACGCCTTGCCTGTGCCTTGCCGATTTTATCGAATAGGCGAGAGTTCTATTTTCACGCCGACAAGGCGCGTGCAGGCAGGCTTTTCTGTCAAGCCATGAAAGAAAAACGCGACAATATCCGTGGGAACTGGCAAAGTCAACTGAATTTCAAAATAAAATGGAGTTTCTACAACAGTATTGAGCAGAGAGAGAGAGCGAGAGAGAGATTGACGGGTGGCTATCACGTGGGGCTTTCTCCCTGTCGGCAAACAAATCTTCATGAGAGAGAATAGCGACCGAAGAAGCAAGATGGACAATGTTGTTGTGCCAGCACATATTCTTGCAAGATCACCTCTCTAAAATGTCCGACTATAGTCAGACCTGGTTATACATATCCAGCATCAATAGAACATTAAATATATCAGATTTATTTTACCTAGAGGCTACCCATGACAATTCTGGACAACACGTGAAAAAATACAGTCGGGAGAGAGGAGAGGCGCTTGTGACTCGGCTCCAGGTTCGGCGTGCAAAAGGCGTGCGGTGTGATCGCAAAAGCGTGTAACAGGTTCACGCCCAGCTCGGCGCAGGCGTGGGTTGAGGCAAGGCAAGGCGTGGGTCGTCGGTGTGAAACCAGCCATAGGCTGGTTTCACACCGGCGACCCAAGCCTTGCCTATGCCTTGCCTTTACCCACGCTTTTTAATAGGCGTCCGTTTTAGTCAACGAGGCTGTGTACACCGGACGCCTGAGCGTGAACCCTGCGTGTACCCACGCCTTGCCTGTGCCTTGCCGATTTTATCGAATAGGCGAGAGTTCTATTTTCACGCCGACAAGGCGCGTGCAGGCAGGCTTTTCTGTCAAGCCATGAAAGAAAAACGCGACAATATCCGTGGGAACTGGCAAAGTCAACTGAATTTCAAAATAAAATGGAGTTTCTACAACAGTATTGAGCAGAGAGAGAGAGCGAGAGAGAGATTGACGGGTGGCTATCACGTGGGGCTTTCTCCCTGTCGGCAAACAAATCTTCATGAGAGAGAATAGCGACCGAAGAAGCAAGATGGACAATGTTGTTGTGCCAGCACATATTCTTGCAAGATCACCTCTCTAAAATGTCCGACTATAGTCAGACCTGGTTATACATATCCAGCATCAATAGAACATTAAATATATCAGATTTATTTTACCTAGAGGCTACCCATGACAATTCTGGACAACACGTGAAAAAATACAGTCGGGAGAGAGGAGAGGCGCTTGTGACTCGGCTCCAGGTTCGGCGTGCAAAAGGCGTGCGGTGTGATCGCAAAAGCGTGTAACAGGTTCACGCCCAGCTCGGCGTAGGCCTGGGTTGAGGCAAGGCAAGGCTTGGGTCGTCGGTGTGAAACCAGCCTTAGGTCTTCTAGTTTCATATGATACCAGGCTCTTCACTCTAAGCTTAAAAGGGACCTCTCTACAGCCTCTGAAAGACAGTCATGTTGGCCGCGAACGCCGGCGCCCTCAGGATTTTGGGGTGGCACCTGGGGTGACCTATCAGATGTCAGATAGACACACCGCATATAATTAAGTTAGTTAGTAGATATTAGTTAAAGAGTAACTAAACACATTAGCTTTAAACATCATCATCATTAATGTATATGGCTTTTGAGTAGTGTTGTTGAAGGATTCTGGGCAAAATCTCCACATTTGAGAGTAAATTGTTAGAATTCGACATAGTGTATAATTTTCATGCAGCGATAGTGCAAACTCACTTTTGCAGATGGGTCTGCCAAGAGGCTGATCTTTACATCATCTAGAACCTCTTTCCCACCCAGAGTCAGCTCTGGGTGAGTGAGTCAGCTCTACCCCAGGTTGAGACTCTTGATTATATACTCTGCAAAACGAATGCTCTTGTTTTATTTGATCTGCTCTTACCTTGTTTTTTATTTTTTTATTTTGTTTATTTACATCTGGAATCTTGAATGTTTTCTATATAGTGTAATATTTGTATTTGTAAGTTGTCTGTAATATTGTAACTATTGTAAATGTTCTCACTGTCACAAGCTGTCACTAAATTTAAACAAAACCAAATTCATAATATTCAGCAATAGTAAAATCAATAACCAAATCCAAATCATGATAGATAACGTAACATTAGAAAGAGTAAATGAAAATAAATTCCTGGGAGTAATAATAGACCACAAACTAAACTGGAAATCACATATATTACATGTAAAAACTAAAATCTCAAAATCCATTGCAATACTCCACAAAACGAAACATATCCTTGACTCCAACTCACTACATACACTGTACCTCTTATAGTCCCCTATATGACCTACTGTGTGGAGGTTTGGGGAAACACCTATAAAACAAACACAAATCCAATTTTTATACAACAGAAGAGAGCCATAAGAATCATAAACAGAGCTGATTATAACGAACCATCAAATAAATTATTTATACAATCACATGCCCTCAAATTCAGAGACTTGGTGGACTTTCAAACGGCACAATTCATGTATAAAATCCAAAACAAAGAGCTCCCAGAATGCATCCAGAGGTTGTTCAGAACCAGAGAAAGCACTTATAACCTAAGAGGAATCTGCATGTTCACAACTACAAGAACAAAAACCAGAACAAATGCAATGCAAAGATGTATAACAGTTAAAGGAGTTAAATTATGGAATGGACTAGAAAATGAAATAAAAATGTGTAAAACAATCAACAAATTTAAAAAAATGTTAAAAAATCTGATTATTAACAAATATAAAACTCAAGATTGATATTTATATTATATTACATTATTATATTTAAACACATTATTACATTCATAGATATATAGAAATTTAGTTTGTGTATTTGACACTTTGTAAGTACAATTCATGTGTATATAGAATACCTGTATTTTGCTTAGTACTCATTATTATTGTTATTATCATTACTATCAATATTATCAATATTATATATCAAGAAAAAAGAAGAAAAAAAAAAATGAATGTAAAAAGGGTAGGCGCTATAAGCGTTTGCTTCAGCCTACTCCTTTTCGGTCAGATCTTTTCAGGCTTGTATACACCCAACCAGCAATCACTGTTTGTTCTCTTATTTTGTTTTCTTGCTTTTCTTTAATCACAACTGTATTGAGCTGTACTTGTGAAATTGACCGAAATAAACTAAACTAAACTAAACTAAACTAAACTGTAACAGGGCTCCCTTGAAAATGAGAGCTTGCTCTCAAGGGCTCTTCCCTGTATAAATAAAGGTAAAAAAAAAATATATATATATATATATATTTTTAAATCCAAAGTAGATGCAGATCTGCCAGAATTCTGGTGGTTTAGTTCCCCCTTCAAATATTTTGTGACCTCATCTAAAGTGAGGACTATCTATGCCTTACAAAGCATTTATAAATTAGATTAAATGCAATTGTTAAATACACTATAGATTGTTTTATTAATCAGGAAAAAAACATTTATAACTGTTTTTGAATTACTCACTAATGCTTAGTAATGCATGAGCAATGCTTTAGAAATGATTACTAATACTTCACTAATGCTTAACACATTGACTGCCAGCCGTTTTTTTCTTGCTGTAGGTAGCTTCTGCCAAGCCGTTTTTTGAGGATTGTGGCTCATTTTACAAGAGCCGAGGATTATTTTCTGCTTGGAGTTTGTGAACATACAATATCTCAAAAGTACTAATAGAATGTGTACTTTCTCTGTCTAAAAGAGTTAGTTTGTAGAGTTAGTAGTTATGTAAGCATTAGCAGTTGAATACAGCATGGTTTTAGCGTCAGAAAAAATATTCAGAGATAAATGGCTTTTTGTGAAATTCGATAGAACTGTCACTTTAACCATTCATTTTTGGCTCTCTCTCTCTCTCTCTCTCCCTCCCCCTCTCGCTCTCTCTCTCTCTCTCTCTCTCTCCCTTCCCCTCGCTCTCCCTCCCTCTCTCTCTCTCTCTCTCTCTCTCCCTCCCTCTCGCTCTCCCTCCCTCTCTCTCTCTCTCCGCCTCCCTCTCGGGAGGGAGACGCACTAGGTTTAATCCTAGTGAGAGGGGGAGAGGGAGAGAGAGAGAGAGAGAGAGAGAGGGAGGGAGGGAGAGAGAGAGAGCGAGAGAGAGAGAGAGAGAGAGAGGGAGAGAGCGAGTTGCTTCAACTCCTCCCTCTTCTTGGCTGCAGCGGCCGTCACAGTCTCAGTGCTTTGCTGCTGTCCTGTGCCTGTCTGCACGGCCGCTGTTTGAGGAAGTCG
The DNA here is from genome assembly GCF_964638095.1 of Poromitra crassiceps. Lineage (NCBI taxonomy): Eukaryota > Metazoa > Chordata > Actinopteri > Beryciformes > Melamphaidae > Poromitra > Poromitra crassiceps. The sequence goes on from NC_139630.1 coordinate 14,514,554, forward strand.
GCATGGACATCCTCCCTCCGTGTGTCTTCTCCTCCTTCCTCCTGGCTCTACAGCGGGCATGTCAGAAGCGCGTTGCTGCTGCCTGCCTGCCTGCCTGCGTGCCTGCCTGCCTGCTTGCCTGCGTGCGGACGCTCCTTGTGCGAGTCAAGATGGGCCGGGGAATGCGTGGGCGATGGGCAGATGTTGATTCTGGCCTTTCTGAGGTGTTTCAAAGTGTGTTTCACCTATAATCTATTTTGCAAATCGCTCTCCGCTCTCTGTGTGCTGCTGCCTGCGCGGTCGCTCTCGGGCAAGACAAGTGTGGATTACTGTAAAATCGCCTCGCCATTTCCTTGAATGGCTTGCTCCAGCGGCAGTTTTTTCTTTGATTTCGCTCGTCTGGGGGAGCACTGTCAACACTTAGTGGGTCGGTAAAATAGATTATACACATTCAATACCTCCAATAATTGTATAGGAGACGTAAAAGGGATTGATCAACGCCCCACCGTCAAAAAAAAAAAAATGATTTTTTTGACGTATCAATACGTCGCTGGCAGTCAACGGTTGGATTCTGCTTGACGTATCAGTACGTCGTTGGCAGTTAACGTGTTAATAGTGTGCAGTTATTATAAAGTGTTAAGCAAATGTATTTCTATTTGTATAAGATGTTCTATTTCCTGTTGAAACAGGATGTTGGGTCTGAACATAATGCGGGGAGGAATCATTTAAAAGTGCAAACATTAGGGTTGTGCTACAACCCAGGTTTTACGAGTGAGAACGAGAGCTCTCACTAGTGCCTAGTTCGCTGCGTACGCAGCATTATGGAAGACTGTCATTTTTGCTCCAAAAATTACTTTACATTAAAACCTGACCACGCCCCTTTAGGTGACGTGGTGCCCCCCTGGGGCTGACTGGGCCACCCACCTCACCCCCGTGACTACGTCACGGCCAGTCAGCCCAGGGTCCGCCACTCATTTCTTCCAGCCAGCTGAGATCCGACGCACCCAGAGACGCATCGACGCAGCAAGGCTGGGTAGTGAGAGCTCTCGTTCTCACTCGTAAAACCTGGGTTGTAGCACAACCCTAATGTTTTACTTCGTTTCGAACTCAAGCTCTCACTAGTGCCTCAATTCAACCGACCTTGCTGCCGGGAGCACCCCACAGGGCGACCCGAAAGGCACCGGTGAACCACGGCCATATGGCAACGTTTATGCCTAACCGTCTGACATATTAGAGTGGCAACGATACTACTTTCTTGCCACCGACAGCACCGCGTGCGCGAACTGCGAACCGGACACATCGAGACTGTAGTACCTGACAAAAGTGTGATGAGAGGACCATGAGGCCGCGGCACACATGTCCTCCACCGACACACCACGCAACAACGCAGAGGATGTAGCAACACCTCGCGTAGAATGCGCCTTGATACCCTCCGGGGGAACCTTGCCCACGGCAGAGTATGCCAACGCGATCGCCTCCACTATCCAGTGTGATAAGCGATCCTTGGAAAGGGGTCCGCCCTGGGCCCTTTGCCCAAAGCAAACCAACAGCTGATCTGTAATGCGTAATGAACGCGTCCTGGCCACATAGGCCGAGAGCGCCCTTACGGGGCACAGCATGTGCAAACGTCTCTCCTCACCCGAACTGAACGGCGGGGGACAGAATGCCGATAAGTCTATTACCATAGACCTATAGCTGGCATTAATATTCTTGGGCTGGTACGCCGGGTTAGGTCGCAACGTAACCCTGCGCCCATCGTCCCCAAAAACCATACAGGCCTGCTGTACCGAGAGGGCAATCAGGTCACCGACTCTCTTCCATGACGATAAGGCCAGCAGCAGCGCGGTCTTTAAGGACAGAAACCTTAAATCGGCGGAGTCCAAGGGCTCAAACGGATGACCCGTTAGCCTGTCCAGCACCGTAACCAGGTCCCATTTGGGAAAAACGCACCGCAACGGCGGGCGCAGTTTACGCGCCCCCTTCATGAAGCGCGAGACCAAAGGGCACACCCCCACGGGGTCCCTTCAATCCCGATATGGCAAGCCGAAATCGCGGCTACGTACACCTTAAGCGACTGCGGGGACTGTCCCGCGTCAAGCAAGCTTTGAAGGAAACAGAGAACTGGACGCACGCTGCAGTTCACTGGATCCACACCCTTACTTGTGCACCATCGCGAAAAAACCCGCCACTTGTACGCATACTGAGTGCGGGTCGAAGCAGCCCTAGCACTCTGAATAGTGCGCACCACATTGTCGGGCAAGCCCTGTGCTAGCAACTGGTCCCATTCAGGAGCCAGACTGCTAGCTTCCACCTGCCTGGGGAGGGGTGGAACACCTCCCCCTCCGCCTGGGACAGGAGATCGGCCCGCACCGGCAATGCCCACGGCGGGCCCTGCGCCAGGGAGACCAGGTCCGCAAACCACGTCTGCCTGGGCCAGAACGGGGCCACTAGAACGAGCCGGAGACGCTGTTCCCTCACCCTGTCCAACACCTGACGGATCAGGGGGATCGGTGGAAAAGCATAGAGCCCCTCCCGTGGCCACGCGTTCGCCAACGCGTCGTGTCCCAACGGGGGGCTGTCCTCCTGGATCGAGAACCACAATGGGCAGTGCGCCGCGCGCCGCGATGCGAAGAGATCGACGCGGGTGGAGGCACCACTCCGTATGACGGGGGTAGCCTCGAGACAGCAGGTCGGCGCCGTAATTCAGCCATCCCGGCAGATAGACCGCCGACACTGACAGGAGACGGGGATACGCCCACAGGTGAATCTCCGCCGCTAACCGGTTCAAAGTCTTCGACCACACACCGCCCTGTTTGTTCAGGTGGGCGATCGCCGCCATATTGTCCGAGCGAATCAGCACATGGCGTCCATGTATGACTCGCTGGAAATGAAGCAGAGCGAGGCGGATCGCCTCCAGCTCCAAGACGTTTATGTGGCGATGCTCCTGAGCCTCCCACCGGCCGTTCGCCGACAGAAGCCCGCACACCGCACCCCAACCCCAGAGGGAGGCGTCGGTGCGAATCACTAGCCTGAGCGGGACCGGGCCCAATCGAGTGCCCCATGATAGGTAACGGGGGTCTGCCCATATGGCCAAAGCCTGGCGGGCCTGACCTGTCATAGGCACCCTGCGATGACGGTCCCTGGCTGGATCCAAGCGCAACGCAAGGAACCAGATCTGGAACGGACGCATGTGTAGCCTCCCCAGGGGGAGCACATGCAGTGCCGAGGCCATCAGGCCCAACATGACTGTGCACTGAAGCACCGACACCGAGGAGCATAGACTTAATGCCCTCGCTGTCCGCACCGTGCGCGCCTGGCGGGCTCGCATGGCCCGGGAGTTCAACTCGAGCCCCAGGAAGATCGCCGTCTGCTCTGGGGCGAGGCAGCTCTTTTTCCAGTTCACCAGGAACCCTAAGGTTTGTAGGTGATCGCTCACCACCTTGGTATGTTTCATGGCACCGATCCTCGAGCCGACCACAATAAGAGCGTCGTCGAGGTAAAGGAAGATGCGAACCCCTCTCGCGCGGAGAGGGGCCAAGGCCGTCTCCACGCAAGCCGTGAAGGTTTGCGGGCTCAAAGACATGCCGAAAGGCAAGACACAGAACTCGTAAGCCTTCCCCAGAAGGAGAACCTCAGGTATTTCCTGTGTCTCTTGACCACGTGGACATGGAAGAACGCATCTTTCAGGTCCACGGAAGTAAAGAAATCCCCCTGTCTCAACGCATTGAAGAGGTGGGGAAAGAGAGCATTCGGAACGGGAACTTCCTCAGCGTCTTGTTGAGGCGCCGGAGGTCCAGAATTGGACGCATGGAGCCGTCCTTTTTGGGCACGACGAAGTACCTGTGGTAGAAGCCCGAGCGCACCTCTGCCTTGGGGACCGAGCGGATCGCCCCCTTGGCGAGGAGCGAAATGACCTCCTTGTGGAGTATGTCCATGGACTCCCCTTCCACGGCCGTATCGTGGGTCCCGTCGAACCTGGGTGGGGCCCTGGCAAATTGCAGGGCGTAACCCTTCCGAAGGGTGCGCCGCAGCCACGGGGACGGGGAACACAGACGCTCCCAGGCCTCGAGCCTGTCGGGCAACGATGGTCTGAGTATATTGTTGGGCACCGGGGGACCCGGTGCTTTGGTTGGGGAAGAAAAAGGGGGGGGGGGCGGGACAAAAGAGGCTAAGCCCCCCTGCCGGTTTCTTACGCGGGCTCCGCCTACTGACGTGCCCTGTGAGCGTGTTGAACCGGCGAAACCCCCCAGCCATGCAGCTTTCGCCGGCTGGGGGGAGTAAGGAGGCAAGACCCCTTTTGACCGCCGGATGCGGACTCGTCCGCTCGTGCGGTCCCCAGGAGAGCTCCCGACCAACGATGGGCCCATGGCACCATCGATGGTCGGGAGCTCTCCTGGGGACCGCACGAGCTCCCGACCGAACTCGGGCGCTGGGCACCGAGGACGGTGGGCTTGTCCCTAAAGCTACAAGCCGAAGGCTGGCCCTGAAGCCAAGCCCCGGCGAGCTGGGTTGGGTAGGCCCCTGCTGAGTCCCAGACCGAAGTTGAGCGCTGAGCTCCAACGACGGTGGGCTCATAGCCCCCCCCCCTTCCCCAGGGAGGTGACTAAGTACGGGGCTGGTTACCCGCTCCCCGCGCACCCCCTCGTTTTGGGGGGCGGGGGCCGCGTACCCTGGCCTGCCGTGGGACCCATGATGGGCCCACCACGGCTGGGTGGGGCGCATCCATTGGGGGCGCCCTAGCCGGTGAGACTCGTACCCGCTGGCGCGGGGCGGTCCGCGGCGGCGGAGGCCCCGGAGGACGACTCTGCGCGCGCGCTTGGACCTGGAACCGGCGGTCCTCCCCTTTCGCCCTCTTGGGCATGAGGGTGCTGACCGCCGCCGAGTCCCTCTGACGCGCCTCCAACCGCTGGGCCAAGTCTTCCACGGAGGAGCCGAACAGGCCCTCCGGGGAGATCTGAGCCCCCAGCAGCCTCCTCTTATCCTGCTCAAGGAGCTGGGTAAGATTTAGCCACAGGTGGCGGTGGGTGAGAACGGAGAAGGCCATGACCTTCCCGCTGTTCTGCGCCAGGCAGTCTACCATACGCATGGCGTAATCCGTGGCCATCCTGAGCTCTGTAAACAGCTCGGGGGCAGGGTCACCTTGCATCTCCCGCAGGAGCACCGCCTGGTAGCCCTGCAAAATGGCCAGGTTGTTGGTCATGGCGGCGGACTGCCCCGCCGCCAAGTACGCCTTTTCGGCCAACTTGGCTGTAAGTTGGCACGCCTTAGAGGGCAAAGCGGGCCTCGCGGGGTTAGGGGCCAGGTGTCTGGCCACCATATCCTCGAGGGGAGGCATCGCGGTTAACGCGAGTTTATCCGCCCCCTCTAAGGCCGACCACGGAGCCATGCCCGCGCAGAGCGGCTTGGCCTCCTGAGGCCTTTCCCATCCTGACTGCACCGCGCGAACCACGTCTATACAGACGGGCAGCCGGGGCTTCGGGCGGGGTGCCTGTGGTGCCTGGAGTGGCTGGTAATAGCAACCCCGCAGCACTGATTCGAGGGGCGGAGGTGGTTCGGCCCGAGCGATGCCGAGCTTCGCTGCAGCCCTAAACATTACCCCCAGAAACTGCTTCTGATAGGGCTCGTTGAGGCTAGCCTCCGAACGGGTCCAGAGAGGTGACCGTGGTAGCGCGGTCCCATTCCTCCCCGCCAGACAACTCCCCTTGGGGGGCGTCCTGGGGGGGAATAATGGGGTCGTAGGGGAAGAGCCCCCCCTGTTGTAACACAGGGTCGATGGGCTCGTCCCCCCAGTTCAAAATCTGCTGCTCGGGTAGGACCGGGGAGCCCTGCTCGTCAGGTAGCTCCTCTTCCTCCGAGCGGTCAGACCCACCGCATGCGCCTCCCTTGGGAGGTGCATGGCTAAGCCGCGGGCCCACCTGGACAAAGAGCATCGCTCTTTCCCGTAAAACGGCCAGGGTAAAGCCTTAGCAGGCCCGGCAGAAATCGGATTTCAACAGGGCGTCGCTAGCATTGTTATGCCCGAGGCAAAACACACACTCCCTGTGGCGGTCCTGGATCGCCAATGTAGCCTCACAGCTAACACAGCTCTTGGCTGTCTCCCCCTGTCTCATGGCAGCCGCCCGGTTCATTGTGCGAGTAAGCAAAGCTAACCCGCCAACAAGCCCCGCCGACTGTACCAGAATTAGCGGGAGTTAACCGTGTAAGCTGACTATTTACAGTAGCTTGCAACGGTAAAGATGCTGGAGTGCTACAAGCTAGCTGCTAGCTGCATGAGACAACTAGCTAGCTATCTATCTAACGTTACTCCAGCCGGAGAAACGCGCGCGCTCTAACGCTAGTAGCTGGCGCCTAAAGTACCTAGCAAACAGAAGCAACCGCACGGATGCAAGCTAGCTATCTGTGACAACTGTGCTAATTAGCCTGTTGTTCTAGTGCTAACGGTAAAAGCTATTCTGCACGTATGCAACCTAACTAAGAGTTTTGAGTGCAGACCTGAGTCCGCGCTCAAGCCTAACACAACGTTACCCCAGCCGGGGAAAACGTTCACATGAGCTGCACGGCGGCAGCTAAACAACAGTTAACAATGAAAGACACCCTTAGCTTTGGATGGCTTGATCCGATGCCGCTGGTGAAGAGCACAGGAACGGGTCCCCGAATCCTGATTTATCTCGTCCACGCGAACCTCTTGAGGTGGGCAAATCAACCGGAGCGAGTCTATTTATCCAAGCTATGAAGAGCGCTAATTTCAGAGCTAACCGCGGAGCTTAAGAAAACGACGTCCTCACACTGGCTGGAAGAAACGAAGAGTGGCGGACCCTGGGCTGACTGGCCGTGACGTAGTCACGGGGGTGAGGTGGGTGGCCCAGTCAGCCCCAGGGGGGCACCACGTCACCTAAAGGGGCGTGGTCAGGTTTTAATGTAAAGTAATTTTTGGAGCAAAAATGACAGTCTTCCATAGTGCTGCGTACGCAGCGAACTAGGCACTAGTGAGAGCTTGAGTTAGAAACGAAGTAAAACCAATAGGAAATCGATTACGGGAGGGCTGGAGAGGATTCAGTGTTAAAAAATCTGTGATGTTTTATTGGATGGGGTTTTTATTTGTACCTCCTGGTGCAAGATTTCAACATTGCTTAAGAAATGTCTTTGGAATTATACATTTAAGAGTTCTTATAGTAGTTAACCCATCTTTTTGGTCTGTAGATGGAGGTATGAAGAGTGCATTCTACTATGACTTTAAGGCTTAGTAATCCTTGTTGAGTGTTTACCAGTATTAGTCAAAGTAATTTAGGAGGTGATGATATATTGTATTCTCTTATGCTCATGATTGAATGAAAAGGGGGAATGGAAATAGCAACCAGTGTTATATCAGATAGAGACATAAGATAAATTTAAGCTAATCAAATTATAGGACTCCCACATTATGCCTGATGATCAGATCACATTCTATTCCTCTATTCTGAAATGACCATCTCCCTAGGGTAGTGGTTCTCAAAGTGTGATCCGGGGGCCCCCAGGGGTCCTTGAGGGGGTTCCTAGGGGTCATCTTATCAGATGGGGTCTGTGATCTAATTTGTGTCAGTTTAGGGGTCCTTGACGTGAAAAAGTTGGTCGGCTGTGGCTCAGGAAGTAGAGCGGGTTGTCCACTAATCAGAAGGTTGGTGGTTCGATCCCCGGCTCCTCCAGTCCGCATGTCGAATTGTCCTTCGGCAAGACACTGAACCCCAAATTGATCCCGATGGCTGTGCCAGCACCCTGCATGGCAGCCTGCCACCCTCGGTGTGTGAATGGGTGAATGTAGGCACATTGTAAAGCGCTTTGGATAAAAGCACTATATAAATGCAGTCCATTTACCATTTACCAAAAAGTTTGGGAACCACTGCCCTAGGGAGTAGGACAGAACGGTGGTGTCAATAATCAGGGACATTAGCATAGGAGGGTGGGCTCTCACTCTCTGATTCCCCAAAAGTCTTGGTAAAGTGCCAAGCATGTGCTTTTTGAAATAGGCAATAGGCGTATCGACTCCTGATCACAGCAGGCCTGAATAGCCTGTTTTTGTTCCTATTAAACTTTTGTGCACGGCCAGAGGAACGACTGCCTCATACGTGAAGAGTAACTTGTACAAGTTTAGAACATTGAGACGTCAAAGTTTTTTGTATTTGTTTAGTAACTCGTGAATTTGTAACTTCGGTTTCTTTATTGCTAGTAAAATAAATGGGGTTGTTTCCTGCCAGGCCAGCAGAAAATACACAAAAGTTATCTAAACTTAGAATAAACTAAACTCCCGCCGCTGCCGTTCATATCACTGGACCCATCAACCCAGCTGACGACATCAGACACCACCGAGGACGGGTCCAGTCGACAGTGAACAGCGCTTCACCGGTCGCGACCCATCCGCGGAGAAGCAGAGTGCCAGCCGATTGGTGTTTCCAGTCCGTAGCCAGGATGAGACATGGGAGAAACCTAAGCTGAGCCTCTCTCTTCGCCTGTACGCTGTAATTGTGTTGATGCATCTAATCTACTCAGAAATTAGATTTCCCTTTAGCAACTTATTGGCCCTAGTTAATTAAGTGAACTCAGGTTTCATCCATTCCCCGTTATTCATTCCAAGTGTTACTTCTGTAGCCTCAGGAGGTAATTTAAGCCTTTAATACATGTGTGTGATTTTGATACCATTTTTTATTGAATGCTATTCTGTGCCTTTGTTTGAATAAATTCCATTTGATTAATGAGAGAAAAGTGTGTTGAATCACTCGTTTGATTAAGGTATTGAGGAATTTCTGACAGGTGAAAAGATTATACATCAAAAGATTACATCACTTAATTTGAGTGAAAATTAAAAAACTGCTTCCTTTGTCGCAATAAACAAAGGTGGTGCCCTATAATTACACAAATGCTAAAGTTTTACTCAAATGTACCATTACCTGAGTTATCAATTAATTATTGATAATTCCATAATTATTCATCCATAGTTTGCTACAAGTGACACTGATGAACACACATGCATCTCTCTTGATTGGCAATAAGATAATCTCTCAAGACAGACTTTCGACTTGCATTGAAAATGTGTCGGCAGGCTCCGTCAAAAGGGGTGCAACAGCGCTCGCACGCATGCTGTGCTTTACCCGATCAAAATTAAGTGAACGTGACCGGTGTGTAGTCAACACCATTTTCAACATATAGCAAGTTGCTACTTGCTACTAACAACGAGTTAGAGTTGTTGTTGTTGTTTCATAGCGACGGACGGATTTGAGAGCGACACGCAGGGAGCGGAAAAGAAATGCATTAATGGGCAGAGCTGGTCGGTTGGAGACAATGGCAGAGCTTGCAGGGAGCGGAAAGGGATTTTCTTCCGCTGCCGACCGCACCTCTTGAGTTCCTGTTGCACCACATTAAGAGGTGTTCACAGTACGCTGCAGTCCCAACTTTGTTGGAGACCCACAGTCGCAGACTTTGAAAACCCCTGCCTTATATATACAATACTATATTGAACATAATATGACACTATATCTAACTCTACCTGTATCACTATCAGAACAGACAGCAGAACATCATTGACATTGTGAGATAAAATCATACATACAATACACACACACACACACACACACACACACACACACACACACACACACACACAGGGGAACATCATCTACACATCACCTGTCTGTATCTCCTTCCAGGCAGGGGGCGGAGTCTAGTCAGGATGAGGTCGGAACGTCGGCCATCTTGGGACGAGGAGGAGCCCACACACACACACACACACACACACACACACACACACACACACACACACACACACACACACACACACACACACAGAGATGGGCGAAAATACATCATAAAGTATTTTGATACAAATTACTGCTCAAAAAATGTATCACAATACAAATACAAAATACTGGTCTGAAAAATGTATTTGAGATACAAATACGTATTTTGTATTTTGAAAATACATAAAAATACATTTTATAAAAACTGATAAAGAGCTGCAACAATTAGTCAATCCATCAATTCATTGCCAAATATTACATTAATTGCCTATTTTGATCATCTATTCATCATTTTGAGCCATTTCTGTAAGGAAAATGTCCTAATTCTCTGATTCCAGGTTTTCAAATGTGAAATGTTCTGGTTTCCTAGATGGTAAATCGTCTCTTTAGCCCTCTGTGACAGTATTATCCTTTGTGTACCCTCTAACACACTACAGTTCTTTCAGTTTTAGCTGTTTTTCAGCACAGCTAATTTCTCCCTCACTTGCAGCTGTTAATCACCTTCTGTGAGGGCTTTTGAATTACAGGCAGCATTTCTATATGTTAACCTCTTTTTGGAACTTTGACCATGTTAGCCCTAGATACCTGACATCATAACAGTATCCCTGGAGATGATGTTCCATGGCTGCAGTTATGGAAATCGCCGGCTCCATGGCCTCCCAAAATCATGACTGACTGACAGACAGACACCGCCCACCCACCTTGGTGCGATCGTGCAACTGTGCGCTCATACTACATCAGTTGCTCGAGTGACATCACTGATGACATCACACCTGCCTGAGTGACATCACAGTTGGGCAATCAGTTGCTCGAGTGACATCACTGATGACATCACACTTCAAGATTCAAGATTCAAGATTCAAGATTATTTTAATTTGTCCCGAGGGAAATTTGTCTTGGACATACAGGCTGCCACATAGGTACACAGTGCCATAACAAAACCAACAACAAAAAACAATAGTGCATAGCACACCAGTGCCGACATGTGCAAACACACAACCAAAGTGCAAACATCAATAATTTACAGTACAATCAACAATACATTACCTATGACCTGAGTTTAGGAGACTGACTGATATGGGGATGAAAGAGTATTTGTATCTGTTGAGGTGTCTTTTTTTGTTCTTGATTGGGACTCTGTAACGCCTGCCAGATGGAAGCAGTTCGTATTCTGAATACAAGACATGAGAGGGGTCAGCAATGATCTTCCTAGCTTGTCTGATTACAGTTTCCTCAAAGACTATTTGAAGGGTGGGGTGCTCCCTCACCCCCATCACTTTCATTGCAGTATGAGCCAGTCTATTTATTTGTGATTTCAGCTTAACTGGTAAGTTGCCAAACCAAGCAGACATACCGTAACGAAAAATGCTCTCTATAACAGCATGATAAAATAATAACAAAATCCTCTGTCCGACCCCAAACACCCTGAGTCGTCGCAGGAAGTACAGTCGCTGCTGGATCCTAGAGCACACAGAGTTTACATGGACATTCCAAGATAGGTTACAATCAATATGTACACCCAAGTATTTGTATGAATGGACCTGGGCAATTTGGGCATTGTGGACTAACACTGGGGAATGATCCCCCAGGTGCCCTGGATCAAAAATAATTTCCTCTGTTTTTTTGTATTTACAATGAGGTGATGGTCCTCACACCACTGTACAAACCTTTCGACCTCCAGACTATAACTCGAAATGTCTGTGTCTGTGTCTATAAGACCCAAGATGGCAGTATCGTCTGAAAATTTAATAACGAAAATTCCTGAATGAATACTTCTACAATCGTTTGTGTACACTGTAAAAAGAGGGGGCGAACTCACGCATCCCTGGGGGACACCTGTGTTGATCACCTTGGGCTCAGACAGTGCCTGGTTCACTCGGACTTGCTGGGTCCTGTTGGTTAAGAATGAACTTGATCGAGTGACATCACTGATGACATCACAATTGCTCAAGTGACATCACTGATGACATCACAATCGTGACGCACAATGCCACCACACACACTGCCACCCACTTTGCCAATTTTAATAAGAAGATAATTAGTTGTGTCTTTCTAATATGGTTTGAATATGCAGTAAGCCGTTCATTTGCAGATAGGCCAGTGCATGCAATATCTAATCATCAATTTATATTAGTAATTTATCTCTGGGGGAATTTCCACCAATACAAGGCTTCATACTAGTTTAGATGAAGAAGTGATGTGAAGTCTGACTCAAGACCCGTCCTACTCTGCCTCTGATTTGTGGTTGAGTTTGTTCTGAGGGTAAGCCAATCAGAGGTAGAGTAGAAGTGACATGTCAAATTTTGTTTCTCCACAGTTTAAACCTGTGTCAATGGTAAGAATCTGTCAATTTGAGAATAAAATTACATAAAATTAGAGAAAAAGTATTTTATGTATTTAAAATACACAAAATACAAGGTCTGAAAGTATTTTGATACAAATTACATCTTATTTTTCTCAGTCCAGCCAAATACAAATTACAAAATACACAAATGTATTTGAAATACGTATTTTAAATACATGTATTTCAAATACTGCCCATCTCTGCACACACACACACACACACACACACACACAACACAAACTAGGGGCAGCATCGACATCACTACCATGCATCAATGCTTATCGGGAGATGTCAATGAGGCCATTTACACCTGGCATTAACATGTGTTTTCTGTCATCAGATTGCAATCAGATTGTGTTTTATCACTTGAAAGTACAGGTGTAAACACCCCCGAAACGCATTGAAGAAGGATTGCAATCTGATCGGCCAAACCACCTCCGGAGGTGGTCAGGGATGCATTGTGTACACATGGAACACAAATGTAAATGCAATGTGTCCTCTCAATCTGGATACAGCAACTGTATGCGGATTGAGAAGACACCCATTTCTGCCATCAGATTGCAATCTGATCACCCAAAACGCATGTTAACGAGGCCAGGTGTAAATGGAATCAGGCTAATCTGGTCAAGTACAATCTGATTGCAATCTGATGGCAGAAAACGCATGTTAATGCCAGGTGTAAATGGCCTCAATGTGTCATCACGTGTGAGGCAAGCAGCGTGTAGAGTTGCTGTTCTTCATCTTTTGTCTTTTTCACTCTTTTCTATCTCTTTACTTTTGATTGTTTTATTGTTAATCAAAGTACTGTAGCGTTCCAGGTAATCCAGGTATTACCTGTAATGTGATGTGCAATAGAAGTGTCTAGATTGCAGCTAGGAACTAATGTGTGTGGGTGTGTTCCTAGGGGGAAGGGGGTATATAGGACCAGCGGCCGCGGGCCGGAAGTCAGTCTAGTTCTGCGAGCGGGCTAGAGCGGGTGTCGTGTGTGGAGCTAGCTGAGAAGCTAGCTGCTAGGAGCTGAATGAGCCTGTCAATAAAGAACCCTGTACCAACTACAACTCTCCGGTTCCTTGGCGTATTAGCGATCCGTTACATTGGTGTCAGCAAGTGAAGCGGTAACGCCTGATTCGGTCGAGAGGGGAGAGAGTGACGAGGAACGGCGGAGAAAAGTTGGAGATCAAACGGCTCGAGCGAGCTAGCAGTAGCAGGCTAGCTGCGGATGCTAGCTGCTAGGAGCGCCACGTGTGATGGTGCGCTTAGAAGAATGCCTGTCGGCGAACGGGAGAAAAGAGGAGCTGACGACAGGGATCGGCTCGGTGCTGGCGGGCATGGAAGCCCGTTTGTTGAGAGAGGTCAGATGGCTGGCGGAGGCGATTCCTGCCTGGGCAATGGAGCTGTGGCGGGTGCTGCGGGAAGTCGGGCGGCGGGTGGACGAGTTGAGCACAGAGAGAGCGCAGTGTGGAGAACGGCCGGAGAAGCCGCAAAGACTGTGTTGGACCTGTGGAGAGCCGGGCCACGTGGCGAGGTGGTGCCGAGGCGGTCCCGGGAGACGGACCGGGTATGAGGAGCAAAGGTACTGGGGACAGCAGGGAGCCTGCTGGGCATGCGGTGGATCGGGACACATAGCCAGAGAGTGTCAAGAAGCTGTCGGGGACTGGAGAACAGCGGGAGAGGAGAGACGTGCAGGCGGCAGACAGGTGAGACTTTGTTGGACGTGCCGTTCGTCTCAGCATTTAGCCAGAGACTGCACTAAGAGTGTAATGCTGGAAGAGACACACAGCCGGGGGAGCAGCCGGAGCAACAAGCAGAGGAGCAGCGGAGTAGCGGAGCAGTGAACAGCCCGAGGGAAGCGGGAGACATCACCTGCAATGCTGTGGCAGTCGGGGAAGCGACACTCGAGCCTGCGGGTGAGCCTGGGGGGTTACCGCCGGGGGAACCGGCCCAGCCTAACCGCTACACACCCCCCACGGTTGCACTGCAAAGAGCCGAGGTGGAGATCGACGCCGGTGGTGTTTGCCCTGCTGCCCTCAACACGCCGCCCCCTGGGGGAGCGGGACGGGAGGACGAGCGAGTGCAAGACCTGGAGGATGAGAACGTGACTATGGAGGATGTCGATCTGGAGGAGTGGATACGCAGACAGGCGGAGGACGCTAGCGTTGGACCGGTGCGCAGGTGGGTGGCGGCCGGATGCCGGCCTCGCCTGGAGGAGATGTGCATGTGTTCAAGTACCACGAAGGAACTGTGGGAGTTGTTTCCGGACCTGAGGGTGAGGGAGTCGGGGATTCTGGGGTTGGATGGGCGCGGGAAGAGTGGCAGCGTCGTGGTGGTGCCCAGCTGCCTGCGGGGACTGGTGATACGGGGGGCGCACAGGGGCCGCAGGGGTCAGGGGCATCGAGGGCCTGAAGAAACACTCAGCCGCCTTTGTCGAGTTTTCTACTGGGTACAGATGAAGGGAGACGTAGAGGACTACTGCCTTAGCTGTGTCGAATGTAATGTGCTTCAGGTGGGACAGAAGCTGTAGAAAGGGGGATGGAAATGTTGGTTTAAATGAAATGTGTGTAAAGAGAAAAGAGGGAATGTAAATGTTGGGGTCAAATGTTGAACTGAAATGATATGTGGGTTGAATTGAAAATGAGTGTAAAGAAAAGAGGGAAAACGTAAACGGGGTATTGAGTCGAATGCAAATGTGTGTAAAAAAGAAAAGGGCTATTGGAATGGGAAAAGAGGAAGGAATGAAAAGAAATGCAAATGGTGGTGGTGGAACGGAAATTGAGAAGTGTGCTAAAAAGATAAGAGACTATGTGGGGAAATTGATGTGGTGATGGAAAAATGTTGTGGGGTGCTGTGTTTTGGTACAGGGGGGATATGTGTGTGGGTTGTGCATGTCGCGTGGAAGCGACATTATTGTTGGGCGGGGAGTATGTAGCGTTCCAGGTAATCCAGGTATTACCTGTAATGTGATGTGCAATAGAAGTGTCTAGATTGCAGCTAGGAACTAATGTGTGTGGGTGTGTTCCTAGGGGGAAGGGGGTATATAGGACCAGCGGCCGCGGGCCGGAAGTCAGTCTAGTTCTGCGAGCGGGCTAGGGTGTCGTGTGTGGAGCTAGCTGAGAAGCTAGCTGCTAGGAGCTGAATGAGCCTGTCAATAAAGAACCCTGTACCAACTACAACTCTCCGGTTCCTTGGCGTATTAGCGATCCGTTACAGTACTAAGCTACATTATTTGGCTTAGAACTATGTGGCTTCACACGTTCTGTTTTGCTTTTCTCGCTGTCGAGTACTTTAATTTTTGCGAGCAGCTCTATTGTTGACTTATTACTTATTGTTTACTACGATGATCAGCTGATGAGCCGAGGAGCCTCTGAGTGTGTTGTGACCCGCGGGGCGAGACCTGAAATGCCCAAGGAGCAGAGGAGGAAATACAGAAGCTGCAGAGCTGGGAGGACACGATGGTTAAGGAAGAGGACATAACACAATATACAAACACACGGTTTCTATCCAGAGGTTAGCAGCAGTTTGTGCGAGAGGAGTTGCAGCGAGAGCTGTGGTATGAGGAAAGGAAATGAAATGGCAGCTGTTGAGTCACTAAGTGAACAACAGATGGATGGTGCAACCCTGGACACATTATTACAGTGTATTCATTAATACACAGGACAAAATGGTTCTATCCCTTGTGCCAAAATAGCACAACGTCGATTAGTCATCACGTGGTGCAGTGTTGGCATTATATATATATATATATATATATATATATATATATATATATATACACACACACACACATATCTATACTATATATATATATATATATATATATATATATATATATATATATATATATATATATATATATATATATATATATATATATATATATATACATATACATACATACCAACACTGCACCACGTGATGACTAATCAACGTTGACGCAACTTTATTGATAGAAAAGTTGACTCTAAAAAGGAGAGAAGGGGGCAGGGTCTGTATCTGTGGCGACAGCAGGAAGACTCACCTGGTCACTAGGCGTACAGGGTCATGACCTCATCCTGTGTCAACTCACCTGGAACCTTCTTGATCTGCGCACGCACACACACACACACACACACGCACACGCACACGCACACGCACACGCACACGCACACACACACACACTCACGATCCCGATCCCTTTCTCTCTCACTCTCTCACTGATAGACAGACAGAGACACATACACAGGTTACAGATGTTGGTTGTGTTTGCAGGTGCGGGTGGTCCAGGGCAAAGAGCCCGCCCACCTCATGAGCATGTTTGGGGGACAGCCAATGGTGGTGTACAGGGGCGGGACGTCCAGAGAGGGCGGCCAATCGGAGGTGGCAGAGACCCGTCTTTTCCAAGTCCGAGCCAATCCAGCAGGAGACACCCGAGCTGTGGAGGTAAGAGAGAGACTGAGAGCAAAACACACAAGCTGTAACCGAACATGTTCTTTGAGTATTTATTTTTTTATTTTTTAGAAATTGTACTTCGAAGAGGAATTTTTTACAGAATACTTGTAGTCTTACTCAAGTACATTTGCAATTAAATATATGTACTTTAACTCAGGCCCTATTTACACAGCAACGGCGTTCTCGGGGCCTGAAGACCCAAAAAAGTGAAAACAGGTCCCAGAGTGGACTCCACTTCTCACATGGAAGACATTCATCAATATAGCACTCAACAAACTATCATGACATCAGTCTGATAACGACTTGCTAAAAATACATCATCTGTGATAAGTGCCCGATATTAACGTCCGTGCATGTTAAGTAATCGCTCACGCATTAACGACCCTCAACTCATCTGCAAATGCATCGATTTCCTCAAGTGCCAAGTGATGCAAGAAAACAAGTCTTTTTTATAGGGCTTTACTGGGTTTTTATTCTGTAAGGCCTAGGTGGCCAACCTGTGGCTCTAGAGTTCTCTTTGCTCATTGTAATGTGGCTCTTTAACTGACATCAAATTGTACGCGTGTTTAGTCTAATGCACAAGTTTGGCCCGCGGGCCCCAAATTGGTCAGCCATGGTCTAATCATGCAACCAATCTGCAGCAGTTATCACCATTACCGCCTTCTGTGTCACTCCGTGTAGAAAATACATTTTAAGTTTAATCCTATAAAGCTAAATCAATCCCATTAGAAATAGACAGAATACAGGAAGCTAGACAGAATACAGGAAGCTAGGCATTTTTACGTTCAAAATAAACCATGCACCATGGGCTTGCCGTATGGCCACTGGGCAGCCGTGTGGTGTGAGCAAACTGCTTGAAGGGAGGGGGGAAGAGATGACCACAGCTGCTGTGGAGAATCTGAACGGCTTGACAATGTGATCTAAACGTTTAAAGCCGATCACCCCCTGCTGCTTTCCTTGATAACAAAACACATGTTTATAAGTGGTACTTTTGATGTAAAAAAGGTATAAGTTTTGCACCACATGCTCCAGGGTTAAGTAAGCGATGACAACGGACCATCGTATAAAACATAATAAATTGTATGTTACTCTTTATGTTACTCACTAGGCTACGGAGTAGTTTTTTTTATGACATACTTTTATACTCTTACTCAATTACTCCTACTCAAGTAATTAATTTATTACTACTTTTTACTTCTACTTGAGTAAATATTACAAAGTTACTCTACTTTCACTTGACTATTGTTTTTGTTTACTCTACTCACACACAGCACCTCTGTTACTATCCATAACGAACAGATCAAGCAGGTATGCTCCTTCACATACCTAGGAGTAACAATAGACCACCTGCTGTCATGGAAAGACCACGTAGACTCTCTAGCCCTTTTCCCACATGCGCTTTGTACCGCAAAATGACCGGAACGTGGTGTAATGCCTGCATGTGGGAAAGGCGGCGTGCCGGTATAAGCGCGACCCCGTCGTCCCCGACATTTCACCAGTTTCGATCCAGTCAGAAGAGCGGTATGCTCTTAAGGGCACGCAAGTGGAAACGGGTCCAGTCATTTTCCGCGACAGCGGTCCTTCAATCATGGGCGAAGTGTAGCCTACACACGTTGCTTAATGTTCCAGCGG
Source organism: Poromitra crassiceps (assembly GCF_964638095.1). Taxonomy (NCBI): domain Eukaryota; kingdom Metazoa; phylum Chordata; class Actinopteri; order Beryciformes; family Melamphaidae; genus Poromitra; species Poromitra crassiceps. The sequence goes on from NC_139630.1 coordinate 14,532,701, forward strand.
GCATAATCTAATCATTCGCGCACATTAAAGCAAACTGGCGAAATTATCTTGTGATAGCCTAATAAGAGCAGTATGTCAGCTTGCTGATTTCCGAAGGCAAGCCGGACACATCAAACGAAGCCAGTCTGTAAAAAGTGCTTCAACGCGACGCAGGTGAATGGATAAACATCGAACCAGCAACTTTCTCTCAGACACGGATCCCAACTTCTTCAAAGTGCATCATCTAATCATTCGCGCACATCAAAGCAAACTACTTCCACACATTTTGCTTCATGCATTTGCTTTCTCTACATACATAGGCTACAAGCGTTGGGCAGCTTGCCTTTGCTATCCTCTGCCATTCTCGCTTTGTCTGTCCTGTGTCAGGCTGCTGCAAAGTACGGAGGACTGAGTGAAGTTTTGCCGACCCCCCAAATAAGCTCCCCCCTCCCCCCGTCCCCCAACATACCGGCTATTTGACGACTAGATTCCCATATGCGCGCGCTAAGGTGTGAAGGGAAATTCAGGGAAATTGACTTACAGGTAATTTTCCGGTACGCATGTGGGAAAAGGGTTCTGTGTAAAAAAACGAAGCAAAGACTATACTTTCTTCGCCGATTAAGATCTTTTGGTGCTAGTAAACAGATTCTTCTATTATTTTTTACCTCAGTGATTATGAGTGTTTTACAGTACTGTAGTACCACCTGGTAGGGGGGGGGGGAGTAGCGATTGTCTTTTCTGATATGTTTCAATGTAAGCAGGTAACATTTGGAGACTTTCCATCGTTTGAATACCTTGCTGCTATTCTGAAATGCTCAACCACTGTGTTACTGCTGAATATCTATAGACCACCAAAATACTCAGCCAGCTTTCTCGTTGAATTTGCTGATCTTCTCTCCTTAATCTTCATTGAACATGACTGTATATCTATTGCTGGGGATTTCAATATTCATATTGATAACCCGATGGATAATTTTGCCAAAGAACTGAATATCTTACTTGATACTTTTGATCTGTCTCAACATGTTTCAGGGCCTACTCACAACCGAGGCCATACCCTGGATTTAGTTATTACTAGGGGCTTCAAGTCCTCTTCTGTGTCAACTAAATTGATGTTGCGTTGTCTGACCATCTTTGCGTCTTTTTTAAAATGGAAATCTCCCCTGAGATCATTAATAGGTCACAAACCGTTAAAAGACGAGACATTAATGCAGGCACCAGCGCGCTGTTTATGGAGACATTTTCTTTATCTCCTCCCACATCAGCTTCTGTCAATGAGATTCTTGATAACTTCAATTCAACAATTCTGAATACTATTGATAGTGTGGCGCCTGTGTCACGGTAAGCACAGAAGACCCAAAACCAGACACGGACACAGTCTTGATGCCAAACTGAGATAGTATTTAATAAGTCTTTTAAACGTAAATAGGCTATAAGCTAAAACGTAGAACACAATAATAATGAGTGCGTCTTTAGAGCGCACAGGAAGTCCAGTCCGCTTTGGCGGAGCGCACAACGGCGCGTATGTAGAGCAAGGGCGGCAAGGCAGGTCGGGAGAGGCAGGCAGAGAGAGTCAGGTTTCCGTGGAGCAAGGGCGGCCAGGCAGATCGAGATAGACAGGCAGAGAGAGGCAGGTCGGCAGGACTCAGGCAGACTGGCAAGGAGAGAGGAGAGCGAGACGTCAGAACACGGAGAACCACAAAACCAGCAGGATAGCAGATTAGATCAAAGTACAAACCAAAACCGAGAGTAGCGTCGGACTCAGGCAGGACTTCCAGAATAATAACCAGACGCCATCTTGTAGAACCCGAGGGTATATATAGCCCGCCTAATTGATGGGCGGACCTGCCAGGCCAGGCCACACCTGGTGTAACGCCGCCTCCACTCAGCCAACCAGCCTAAACACACGCCCACAGACAACAGGGAACAGAACAGGGTTAGTGAGAGGAAGAGGATTGGCCAGCATCCATGACAGCCTGTTAGATTAAAATTGCTGTCTGGCAAAATTAAAGCACCCTGGCGAAATTCTGCATCCGTTAGATGCAAAAAGAAAGATTGCAGGAAAGCTGAGCGTAAATGGCGGAAAACTAATCTTCACATTCACTATGATATTTACAAAGAAAGCCTTCACTCCTACAACCTCGAACTGAAAAGGTCGAGACAATCGTTCTTTTCCGAAATAATTAACAAAAATGTGAACAATGCACGCACTCTATTTGCCACAGTTGATAGACTGACTAATCCGCCTCTCTGTGTAGCACCTGAATTCCTCTCTACTGTCAAATGTAATGAGTTTGCTGCCTTTTTTACGGATAAAATTATTAATATCAGGCAGGCTATTAGTGGCTCCACACCAAAAAATGCTGTGACATCATCCTACCCGCAGATCCCTAGTTCGATAAATTTGTCCCAGTTCAGCGTTATCGACCACGACATCTTAGAGGAAACTGTGCAAGGCCTTAAATCATCTTCGTGCTGTCTCGATACTTTTAAAAGCGTTTATAACTGTCTGTCGTCGGACCTATTGCAAATAGTTAATAGATCCCTTGTGACCGGCACTTTTCCTGAGTCCCTGAAAACTGCAGTTATTAAACCCCTACTAAAAAAGCGTAGCCTTGATGCATCGGTAATCAGTAACTACAGACCAATATCTAATCTCCCCTTTATAGCCAAAATAATTGAAAAGGTTGTTTACTCAATAGATTCCTAACCTCAAATGATCTCCTAGATAAACTCCAATCAGGCTTTCGCCCCCATCACAGCACTGAAACCGCGCTTACTAAAGTCATAAATGACATCAGAATGAACACAGACTCAGGCAAAAATTAGATTCTAGTGCTACTGGATCTTAGCGCTGCATTTGACACTGTTGACCACTCAATTTTATTGGACAGACTGGAAAACTGGGTTGGGCTATCGGGTACGGTCCTCCAGTGGTTCAAGTCCTATCTTCAAGACAGGAAGTACTTCGTCTCCATTGGCAATTACACATCTGACCTAACTAGGATGACCTGTGGGGTGCCTCAAGGATCCATTATGGGGCCCGTTCTCTTCAACCTTTATATGCTCCCTCTAGGCCTAATTATGCAAAAAAACAAAGTAGCCTATCATAACTATGCAGACGACACTCAGTTGTATATAACTCTCTCCTCAGCTGACTATGCCCCCATAGAATCATTGTGCCAGTGCATTGATCAAATAAATAACTGGATGTGCCAGAATTTCCTACAGCTAAACAAAGACAAAACTGAGGTGATCGTGTTTGGCCCCAAAGAACAAAGGCTTAAAATCACTGCACGCCTTGAGTCTCGATCCCTGAAGCCTAAGGATCAAGTCAAAAATCTTGGAGTTATTATTGATTCCGATCTCAACTTTAACTCCCACATTAAGTCAATTAGAAAATCTGCTTTTTATCATCTTAAAAATATAGCAAGAATTAGGGGATACATGTCCAGACAGGATCTAGAAAAACTAATTCACGCCTTCATTTATAGTACGTTAGACTACTGCAATAGCCTTTTTTCTGGTCTCTCCAAAAAAGAACTTAGGCAACTTCAACTCATTCAGAATGCTGCTGCTAGAGTTCTAACGAAGACTAAGAAAGCTGATCATATCACTCCAGTTCTTAAGTCCTTACACTGGTTGCCAGTGTGTCAGAGAATAGATTTTAAAATACTGTTATTAGTCTATAAATCACTTAATGGCCTAGGCCCAAAATACATAGCTGAATTGCTCCCACGCTACGAACCGTCTAGAACTCTTAGGTCAACAGGGTCCAGCTTATTAACTGTCCCTAGGATCAAATCAAATCACGGGAAGGCTGCATTTACCCACTATGCTTCTGCTAGCTGGAACAAATTGCCTGAAGACCTCAGATCTGCCCCAACCTTACTTACTTTTAAAAATAGACTAAAGACTTTTATGTTTACCGTCGCTTTTAACTGCTGACAGCTACTATGCAAACCCAATGAGTCCTCTATAAGTTTTAGCTCTTTCTGCAACTGCCGCGCCTGTTGCTTATTGCACTTTTTATACTTTTTTTTTTTTTTAAGTTTTGTTGTGATGCTTTTAAATGTCCATTTTATTTCTTCTTTTCGTTTATTTTCCTGTGTGCTTAATGAAGTTGCTTAATGCACTTTTTATACTCTTTTTTTTAAGTTTTGTTGTGATGCTTTTAAATGTCCGTTTTACTCTCTTCTTTTCTTTTATTTTCCTGTCAACCATTTTATGTGAAGCACTTTGAATTGCCTCTGTGTATGAAATGTGCTATACAAATAAACTTGACTTGACTTGACTTGGTATGGATGCCTGTCTGTTACCTTAAAATCACAACTACTTAGACAGATGAATATTTGTTCAAAAATTGTAGGGAAACCACTGCATAGTCTATTTGAGTCTACATATGTCAACAGTGTATTGAGTTTAGCCAGAAATATTGCCTCAAACACTAATCATGTGTTACATGAAGAATATTGAACTCCTGCCCTCTGGCAGGAGATACCTAATTCCAACTTTCAAGAAGGTCAGATTAAGAAAGTCCTTTATACATCAGTCGATCCTGAGGCTTAATCAAGAACATGGCCGAGGGTCAGTGGAGCAGTGACCAGTGCTCTCTGTGTGCTGTATGTGTGTATGTATTTTTGGTTTTGTTCTCTTTGTCATGTGTTTGTGCATGGGACTGCCGCTGTCTTGCAAGACAAATTTCAGTGTGAACTGACAATAAAGTATATCGTATCGTATCGTATCGTATCGTACTCACCACTGAATAGAGACAGTCCGCATGTCTGGGAACGCCCATACAGGCTCTAGGAACGCCCACAATATACGCTGGGTTAGCTGGCTCAGCCTTGCTGGGGGCGGGGTCAGGGTGGGGTAAATTCCCCCGTTCTATCCATTCAGCAAAGTTAGAATTTAGCTGATAGCCCAGCTCAGGCAGACACGATCGGGGATTTAACCACAGTGCAGTAAACGCACATCTGAGCAGACAGACGTCTTGTGTTCTGCTCTAGAACCCCCAAACATGTAGTTTAGAGCCGCAGTACCGTCTTTTGGTGAGTCAGCCCATGAGATATATGGGCGGTTTTACCCCACTCGCGCGCCAGCCGTTTAACATTTTGTGGGCATTCCCAGACATGCGGACTGTCTCTATAAGAGCCATGTACTGTACTGTGTACTGTTGTATGAAGCCATGTCTGGTCCCCCTGCAGGTGGCGCCGGTGGCCTCCTCTCTGAGCTCCAGTGACGTGCTCCTCCTGCTCTCCTCCTCGGGCTGCTGGCTGTGGAAGGGGAGGAGCAGCAGCTCGGCCGAGGAGCGTGGAGCTCACAGCCTGTCTGAGCTGCTGCAGAGCCCCGCCTCCACACTGCAGGAGGGCCAGGAGGAAGGTGAGGGGGGAGGGGCAGGAGGAAGGTGAGGGGGGAGGGGCAGGAGGAAGGTGAGGGGGGAGGGGCAGGTGTTTCCGGCCAATTGGGCTGGTTTGAGTTGCATTGTGCGAGGGGAAAATGGGCTTTGGGCGGGTTTACACAGCCTCTTTCCATAGACCTCCATTTGTTTGGGTGGTTTTGAACAGTCTTTGTGCTGGAAACCATTAGCTGTATCTGGCAACACTGGTGGGGGGGAGGAGCGGAGAGAGAGAGAGGGACATAACGTAACACTGTTTCAACACTTGTGTGTGTGTGTGTGTGCACAGATGCGTTCTGGCAGGTGTTGGGGGGCCAGACAGAGTACTGCAGGACCCCCAGGCTGGAGACCCCGATGGAGGCCCATCCTCCTCGTCTGTTCGCCTGCTCCAACAAGACCGGCAACTTCCTGGTCCGTCTCTGCTCCTGTGACTCTCATTGGGTTTCATGTGTCGCAGATTTTAAGCAAATTTTCAGAAAGTCGGCAAAAGAGAATGAGAAATTATGCACTTTCCATCCACTACGTTATGAGTATTAAGAGTGTGAAAAGGCGTGATTAAAACACCACCAGACACCAGTCAAACCCTCAAATGAGGTTAAATGAACCCTGTGTTCTCTGAATAGACCACAGGAATGAGTCTGGAAGACCTGGATGTGAGCATGTCCTTCGTCTCAAAGTCACTGCGATTTTCCTATGGGGATTTTGGTAAAATGCCTGAAATAAGACCTGTGACTTTTGAAGCGTAAATGCATTTGTTTTAAATTGCGATTTTCAGAAGGCGCTTCAAAAGTCATGCAAGTGGTCCTGACTTGTGAAGATGATCTTACTGAACACACTGTTCATAAACCTTTGTTACGTAAGTACAGACCTTGTTTCGAGCATTTAACCAAAATCCCATTGACTTGACTTTTAGACTTGGCAACCGGAGCTAGCAAGACTAGCTAATTTAAAGTTTCCACTAAAATCAATAATCAAAGAAACATTTAAAGGGATACTCCACTTTTTCGGGAGTTTAGCTCATTTGCCACATCCCCCCCACATAACCAAGATACACCATGCCTTTACCGGCACTGTCCGCTCAGTTTACAGTGAGCTACAGTCATGAAGTTAGTATCGCCATAGGAGGGTAATGGTACAGCTGTTAAAAACTACCTAAACACACATCTCACGGCGCCAAAATACATGTTGTGCTTCGGGTACTCACCACACGATGAAATATTAATCCAAAATGCACATAGTTGGTCTTTTTGGAAGGAAAAGAGGTAGTCGCCCACCTCTTTTCCTTCAACTCAGCAGAGGGGGAGGAGCAACGACCAGGACAGCAGGGAGAATTGGTTAAGTTCAATTGAGTTTTGTAGGCTTACCCAGAAGTAACCCTCACTTCCTGGTTCGTAGATGTAAAAGGCTATGGGATTTTTGTATGGGAATTTGTTAAATGTATGAAATAATGTCTGCGTTCAACAAAAGTTTATGAAACCGCTAAGTTTGTGTCTAGCAAGATAATCTTCACAAATGAGGAACACTGTTTGACTTTTGAAGTGTAAATGCGTTTTTTTTACGCAATTTTCAGAAAACGCTTCAAAAGTCATACAAGTTGTCTTCATTTGTGGAGATTATCTTGCTGAACACAAATGTCACTGTTTCATAAACCACAGAGCATTTCAGGCATTTAACCAAAAAATGGAGGCTAATGTAATAAAGTCCCTGCACTTCCTGGTTCGTAGGTGTAAAAGACAATGGGATTTTTGTATGGGAATTTCTGTTAAATTTCTGAAATAATGTCTGCGTTCAACAAAAGTTTACGAAACCGCTAAAATTAGCAAGATAATCTTCACAAATGAGGAACACTGTTTGACTTTTGAAGCGTAAATGCGTTTTTTTATGCAATTTTCAGAAAAGTTTCAAAAGTGAGACAGGTTTTGACAGGATATTGTCATGGCCGACACATCTGTGTTGGGCTGAATATGAACGTTGAGAATTGTGAGAGTAAAACGATTGAAGTTCCACCGTGCACAGTGGGTCACAATATCGAAGTCATTGTGCCAAGATTAGCAGCATTGCGGGTCAAATTATACCCAACTCCAGCCCCCCTCCTCCGCTGGCTGGTGGCTGGTACAATTCCATCAGATGTTTCTCAAGGAAGACACAATAGTGTCAGCTATGAGAGTCAGCTATAGATCATTATTAAACGGAGTCAATAATGATCAACAACCATTAGCTACAGAACGACGAACCGGCGGCGTGCGTCACTACTTGATCTTGAGTCACGCATTAATGTGTATCATGTAAAATGTAATCATTTCACACCTGAATAGCGTTACGTTTGATGTGGACTCATTAGCCAGCTATACTGTTGCTAACAAACCAGAAAAGATGGTACAGAAACCAAACAAATACTGTATATCACCAAATACTGCTAGATCCTAGAAAAAAAAGCTCTGCAGACCAAAACTGAGAAAAACAGAAGATTCACCTCAGAAGATGGAAGTGTACTGAGTATGTCTCTGTCTCTCTTCTATCTCTCTGTGCCTTTCTCTCCCCTCTCTCTCTCTCTCTCTCTCTCTCTGTGCCTCTCTCTCCTTTCTCTCTCTGTGCCTCTCTCTCCTCTCTCTCTCCTCTCTCTCTCTCTCTCTGTCTCTCAGTGGTCAGGTACCTGGACAGCGAGTGAGGGTGCAGCAGGCCTTCGAGCCCCCGACCTTCACCGGCTGGTTCCTCGGCTGGAACCACGAGTACTGGAGCCAAGACAACCTGGAGGCGGAGCTGGAGGGGCTGCATGTCTGACACACACACACACACACACACACACACACACACACACACACACACACACACACACACACACACACACACACACGCAAACACACACACACACACACACACACACACACACACACACACACACACACACACACACACACACACACACACACACACACACACATTACATTGGATGTAATGTAACACACAGTCTCTTATGAATGAGTGTTCTACTGTATCATGTGCTGGATACCATGCGGTCTGTTTAGAACACTGCATAGCTAATGAATTCAAAGCACATGTATTAGCATACAGCATCAGCATTGATTAGTTTGTCATTTCCTTAATGCACACACACACACCACAAAATAAAAAAAATAAAGATTGTAAAGTCCAAAATCTCGAGTCAAGTCTCAATCTAGGTTATTTTCATCAGCTCCAGCATCTTTTTTTAGTTGTTTCCAATGAGGAGAGCGTATGCGGGCGCACACGGACGTCTAGAGAAAGTGCGCTGCACCCAGCGTCTATTTTCAGAGCGCTCCGGCATTTTTGTGCGCCGGCTCCCAGCGCTTCCAGCTGAAAATATTTTAACTTTTCAGAAAGACGCTTTTCAGACGATTAGTTGCCTGAAAAGGAGCACCCGACACGGGTGCTCCTTTTCAGGCAACTAATCGGAGAAACCAATCTGTTCCCACAATTGAGCCTTTCGGTCTCTGTTCTGATAGTGTTGAGCTAAATCACTGTATGTGTGTTGTTAGCTAATGTTAGCTGTCAGCTATCAAGCTAGCTATCGCACTGAGCTAACGTTACTTTCAGACTGCTTCCTTGCATATTTGTACACTGAGATCAGCGCTCCCCAGCGTATTTCCAGCGTTTAACTGTCAGAAAAAGAAGCTAGATAAACACACGGCCTAAGTGCGACTCGAGTCCAAGTCCCCATCTCTGAGCTCACAGTGGGAAGAGTTCAAGTTCCACTGATATGTCATGTAGGTGAATTTGTAGACCGTCAACTAGTTTTCACTTTACTCGGGGAGTCCAGATGAAAATCTACAGATGTTTGGTGGTTATGCAAGTGATGGTCAACTTCACGTTTACATGATGTAATTTAAATTATGTGGTAAAAGCAACAGGTTTATGAATGCACTACATGGACAAGGCAGTACTCCACTCGTGGTTTGTTGAGTGATTGGTTCAAGTTCAACTGATTTATTCTGAGAATATGTTCATGGACTGTTATTGCTCTATAGATAATCTATTAAAACATCTACAGACTTTTAACGCTAGCTTGGACACAAAGGGGACCGCAGAGTCACTACTCAGCTCTCAGTCTTAATCCGTTTCACTACTGTAAGACTGAGAATATTACTATTTAAATATTTTCATAATGTTAGGTGGTGCTGTTGGAAGCCTTTCATTGGAGAACCAATCATGAGCGTTGTGGGCAGGCCTGCTTTCTGGGAGCAGTGACGCTCATGCAGAACCGGTGCTGTCGCGTTTGCGGAGAAACATATTAATCACTTAGAAACAAACATAACCTGTTAATAGGACGTGTTTCATCCGGCCCCGGCGGCTAGAGGTCTTTCCCCCAGCGATAAGCCCGACTCCCGAGGCTAACGTTACAGAGCCTGCTGATGACTCACAGTAGCAAGCGGGCCACTTCCGGGTAGGAAAGATTATTGTAAAATAAACAGGTATAAACTCTCTTTGCAGCACATCAGTGTCTTGCTCTATATTGGAACTATGAAACATTGCATTGCCGCTACCAAATAAAATTCTAATAATACATGTAGGCGTGTCTGCTGCCGGCCGTTCTCGCCGGGCTCAATGAACCAGATTTGGAACAGTAAATTCCCAGATGTTTGGTGGTTAGGTGGCGCTGTTGGCGCCGCTCACCAAACATCTGGAAACCGAGACTACAGAGTCGCAGACATGAGGCGAGTGGAGACGAAAAGGTTTATTTGCAAAACAATGGTGGTCAAAGGGGATGTGAATGATAAGATGGATGGAAGCTGGAAGTCACGGGGAGTTTGTGATCCAGGCCGAGCAGGCAGACGGGCTGATGGACAACCGGTGCAGCAGAGAGGAGAATAATCTTCAACACAGAAGAAACATGATTAATGTAGCCTACAGGTGCAAGGAAACACTGGGAAAACTGTATGGAGCAGTCAAGAGAGTGACTACCATTGGTGGTACCAGTGAAGCGGAACAGCTGATGAGGTTCAGCGCTGCCATTGAAGACAGACACAGCAAAAAAGTTGAATCCCCCCACTAATAAGGTGTTGAAACTTTGTTGAACATTGGTATATATAATCTTGAACATTAGTTGACATTAGAATGTTCGACAAATATTAATTAAATGGTGAACTAATTGTTGAATATTCGTGTATAAGTTGAACATTCCAGAATCACTTTTTTGTAACGCATTGGTTGAGTGCATAGCTCTTGTTCAACAAATTTTTTCTGAGGATCCCTGATAATTAGAAGGTTCAACAAATATTAATAGTTTAAAAATTGTTGAATATTCGTGAAACATCTGTAAAGCATAGGTTGAGTGCATAGTTCAAGTTCAACTAATTTATTATGAAAATGCAGATATGTTCATGAATTGTCACATATACTCTATAAATCATCTGTTAAACATCTACAGACCAAGTTGAATTGAATGTCAACTAATAACTAATAAGGTCAAATGCAGAGGATGAATTTCCCCATGGGGATAAGTAAAGATAACTTAGTTAAACTTAGAAGTCAGGAAAGAAGCAGCCATCCACCGGCGCAGTGCCATTACGCACTCCGGACAAACCCTCACTTCACACGCCATGGCGCACCACCCAGCACTGGAACTCCCTCATGGGAAGCTGGCCGAAGTTAATTACTCCAATAGCAGAAGCCATCAGGCCCAGGAGTCGTTGGAACGTCTTGAAACTCGCGTTGCCACGATGAAAGAGGCCGAGACATCCTCTGAATGACTTTGCATGCTCTGCTGACAGGCGGGCTGTGAAACTGGTGGAATGCAGGGATAGGCCCATAAAGTCTATCTGCTGAATTGGGACGAGCTTGCTCTTCTCCTCGTTTGTCATAAAACCGAAGTCAGTTAGGTGCGTTACGCAGTGTTGGGCAGTAACACGTTACTTAGTAACACATTATAATCTGATTACTTTTTCAGTAACTAAGTAATATAAGGCATTACAATTTCCAAATGAGTAATTATATTACAGTTACTAATCCAAATAACGCTGAGTTACTTCGTTTCCTGCCAGAATGCAGTTTTTTGGCTTTATTTATGCAGAAAAACAAAAAACTTTGCTTACACACACATATATACAGTATATATATATATATATATATATATACACACACACACACACACACACACACACACACACACACACACACACACACACACACACACACACACACACACACACACACACAAGGAATAACGGAGGAGTAATCAGTAACTAATTACATTCCCAGAGTAACTTGCCCAACACTGGTGTTACGACAATACGAGTGTGCGTCAGCGCCTCTTGTTTCGATTGTGCCAGTATTAGCCAGTGGTCCAGATAGGTCGCCAAGTGAATGACCTTGCGCCTGAGCGGGGCTATTAGAGTCTCCATATATTTGATGAACAGTCTGGGAGTCAGAGAGAAGCCAAATGGGAGGACAAAGTACTGGTAACATTTTCCCCTGAACGTAAACCTGAGTAATCAACATGCACGGGATAAATAGGGATACGGAAATACTTGTCAGCCAGTAGCTCGACATCAATTATGTATGTTTTCTTTTCTTAAAATAAATAAATAAGTAAATTGAATTTGTAAATCTGAACCCATGATTTCAAAGTACTGTATTTGTTACGTGAATGAATGAATGAATGAATGAGCTTTATTTGTCATTGTCACAAAACAAGTTTTAAGAACAACGAATTTGAAGCAATCCCCTATGTGCGTTTAGACAAGACAATAAGTTAGGTAATAAAGATAATGGTATAAAAGTACCGAGGTACTTTTACGTAAGTACTTTTTTTTTTTTTTTTACTACGTAAGTAATGAAATGCAGAATGAATGTTTACAAACATGTTTTACATGTTTCCGCTTAGATCTCTTCATAGATTGAATAAGTAAATAGGTAGAATACTGTACATTTATGATATTATTATTATATTATTATACAAAATGGTGGAGGCATAGCTCTGCTGCTGCGCCCTGATGTTGCAACGTACATGGGTCTGGTCTTTGCACACGCTATAGCCCATGGAGGTTATTAGCTTTGATCAGCAGCTATAGCTCACTCTGTCAGCCACCCATGGCAGCCACAGTTTTTCACAACTATAGAGAGGCAAAGGGACCGCTTCCTGCTTCAGCACTGTACCAGAGATTTTCCTCCACCATTCATTTTCCCATTCCCATTTCGTAAAATGCGTATAAAAATAATTTTACTGGTTCAAACGAAATGGTACAGATATATTTAGAAACAGTAGAGATCGCATAACATTTCACTGGGACCAAAACGTTAAAAAATGCGGGTTTAAAGAAAATATTTTCTCGATGTTTTTATAAGTTTTGGTCCGAGTGAAATGTTCTATGGTCTCGCCTGATTATAGCGTTAACTGTACCATTTGGTTCGACGAAGTACAACTATTTTATACGCATTTTACGAAATGTCTATGGGAAAATAAATGGCGGATGAAAATCTCTGGTACAATGCTGAAGCAGGAAGTGACGTTCCACTTTGCCTCTCTATTGGGCGGGTGCCAGCGATAGCTAATTCACACTTTTTTTTAAGTGTTGCTTCTCTTGCAGATATACAGAGACTACTTCCCGTCTTTTAGTTAGACAGAGAAACTCTCTCAGAGGGTTTGTTGTCTGGTGGACTTCGCTTCAATAACAATTCAGAAAGAAAAGCCAAGACTGCGCTGATCTTTGATTTTGATTTCTCCTCTTCTCTGAGCCTGCGACCAAAAGGTAAGCCTGCTAACAGGGGAGATCATTTCAGGGGCAATACTCTTACAAGGGTGGCCTGTACTTTAAACTAGCTTGGCTAAAATAAAGTCTATACAAGGATAGGTCGAAAATCCAGCAAAGTAAAATTACTAACGCTTTCTCTGAGAATATGCCTTTTCCAGATTATAGGCCTATGGGAGCTAAGGTTGGGTTAATGACCTGAAGGGGAAGGGACCCCAACACCAAAAGGGTGTTAGGGATGAGTGAGGGTGATACGGGGTTTGTAAGTGGGGTCGAGGCAGAGCACCTCCACCTGTGACTTTCAGGACACCCAGGGGGAAGAAATCTAGCAATTACACTTCAATCAACACTGAAATATACTGAAAGACCAGAATGAATAACTTTATGTTGAAGTAAGGCTCAGCAACTTTCACCAAGGCCTTTAAAAGACATTTGATCCCTGCACTGCATACTGCTCAATGCATATTACTCACTATGACTATTAAAATGAGCTTGAATCTTTGACATTTTTTATGTCAAAGTATTTCATAAAACCTTTTTAATAAACATTTATAGACATAAGAAACTATTTTTGATTCTAAACTACAACTACTTTTGTCTTATGCTAGTATAGCAATAGTATAATGTTTGTATGTGTGCAGGTCACATGACAATATTAACACATTTACATTAATCTATTTATGTAGATTTTAGAAAGGCATTTTTGCCTTTATTAGAGAGGACAGTGTAGGCAGACAGGAAAGGTGGGGAGACATGTGGCAAAGGACCTCGGGTCGGATTCGAACCCGCGCTGGCCGCGCAAAGGACCGAGCCTCTGTGGTACGCGTGCTACCAGGTGAGCCATGAGGACGCCCATTGATGTAGATTATTAATTAGGATATCGGTATAGGATAGTAAAATGATGTGGTCATGCTTCCCTGCTAGCATTACTTACGTCAGCTTGCATTTTGAGCTCACCTATTGGCGCTGTTACAATCCCCTGTCCACAGGTTTGGTCAATGTCAAAAGTGGGTTTTGCTGTGTCGAAAGCACAAGTGCAGTTACATCCTTTTGGCAGTAAACAAAACCGCCACTTTTAGCGTGTCCTTTAGCCATTGAAAAGATCTCACTGAGAGCTTTCAATATCAATACTCATTCGCCCAAAATTGCTCCTAGCCCACGATATGCACATGTACCTTAGAAGTCTCAGCTGTCCTGCTCAAATCCTCTTTCGGTTCGAAGTATAATACGCACCTCTCCTCCATTCATTCTAGCTAATTGGTCATGTTTGTAAATACGTAAAACTGACAGAAAAATGCCTTTTCTTTTAACTTCCCTTTTCGTCTCACTTCTACACGGCTACTCTTTTCTTAGGGTAGAGTTGGCCAGTTCGTCTGCAGCGGGCGCCTGGCTCAGCTGAGACTGAACAGAGACATGGAAGCTGTGATTGGACTGTTGATGGTGCTGCTTGGAGTCTCTCACGGTGAGCACTTTCACCACAGTATTTGTCACATAAATATATTGATGATTGTTTATTGTGTGAATCAGCTATTTTGTGTTGAACCAGTAATCCAATCTGTTGAATCAATATAAATGTGACCAGGGGTCTCATCTATAAAACCTTGCATATTAGAATCCCTAGGCCTACTAAAACCATGACTAACCTGTCCAGTGACTATCTACTCCATCCAATCCATGTTTCACCACCCAATATCGTCTTGTAAAGGTATCCCACACAGACGTAGTGATGTAAAAAACAAAACAACAAAACGGTTAAAAAGTAAACAAGACAACTTACACAAATAATCTACGCCAACCCTGACCCATCTTTAAATCCAGCGTGAAATCCAATTATGCCAAAGATCAAATCCAATTATGCCAAAGACCTCTACTTTTCTTTAACAAGTCTCTAGCTATCTTGTTTTATTTATTTAAATTTTTACATTTTAGTGTTTCCCCGTTTGTCCTGTATTATGTGTAAATGTGCTGCCATGTGTCTGTTCATGCTTGTCGACGTTGTATACAATTGTGATGATCGCCTTACAGTTTGTAAATGCAAAGATGAAATAAATTGTAAAAAAAATATATAAAAAATTAAATAAAAATCTTTAAGTCGAGTGGTTTAGTGGCAAAGACAAGTCACTGAGAAGTGCGCACAGACGCACCTTAAACATCCCACATAAATTATATTCCAAAGCCGAAATACATCTATTGTGCTTGTTGTGGTTATATAGCTAAATAAAAATGCCAGTCCAACTGAAGTGTGCGCTTTCCCTCTGTTGTGACATGCGGTGATAAAGGAGATAAAGTGAATGCATTTGGAAAAGATATGTAGGCCTATAACCTATGGGCCTATTTGATTGTAAAAAAAAGATGGGTAACGCTTTATTTTACAGGTACCCTAGTTACATATGAACTATTTGTAATTACACATGAACACCAAATGTAATTACATACTAGTAATTACCAATAGTTATAAATTATGTTCATATGTAGTTACATTGTAACAAACCTGTAAAATGGAGTGAGTCTGTTCAACTGTAGTTCATATGTAGTTACATTTTAACGGACCTGTAAAGTGGAGTGAGTCTGTTCAACTGTAGTTCATATGTAGTTACATGGTACCGGACCTGTAAAGTGGAGTGAGTCTATTCAACTGTAGTTCATATGTAGTTACATGGTACTGGACCTGTAAAGTGGAGTGAGTCTATTCAACTGTAGTTCATATATAGTTACATGGTAGTGGACCTATAAAGTGGAGTGAGTCTGTTTAACTGTAGTTCATATGTAGTACAGTGGAGTGAGTCTATTTAACACAGTAGTTCATATGTAGTTACATGGTTCCGGACCTGTAAAGTGGAGTGACTCTATTCAACTGTAGTTCATATGTAGTTACATGGTACCGGACCTGTAAAGAAGCTCTGGCCTGGGACAGAGATTGCTAAAACCCAGTGGTGGATTTGAACGACTGAACTTCAGATTGCAAAGCACACAGCTTTATCCACTCAGCCACGAGGGCTTTCCAACTTTCTCAGTGGAGTTTGAGAGGATAACTGTGTAGTATGTAGTCACTTCATAGCTTTGTTATTATAAACAGAGATGGAAAAATGTTGATACTTATATTAGTTGTAGCGCTTTGTTATTATAAACAGTGACGGAAAAATGTTGATACTTATATTAGTTGTAGCTTGAAAGGAAAGACAGGTAATTGAATGCATTTCTGCAGTGTGACTGTGCCAGCACACCCCCCCCCCCCCCGCCACACACACACACACACACACACACACACACACACACACACACACACACACACACACACACACACACACACACACACACACACACACACACACACACACACACACACACACGAGCTGTAAATTGCTCATGTGGCTATTTACACCCCAATTCAGAAAATGATTAGAATGTATTTTTTTATTTAAAAATGTTAAATATAACTAAATGTTTCTAGAGCACAGTGCATACAATTTATTTAACAAATTGGGGGGAGTTCCCCCCTTATGCTTCACATCGGGGGGATTTATAGACTTGGGGGGGAGGGCAGTACGAGGTCAATGGAAGAGCCTCTGACTTAGGCCGATTAACCTTATACCCGGATAGCTTGGAGAACGATTCAATATTACCCAAAAGTGCTGGGACGGATTTAACAGGGTCCGAAGTTCCATCTGAAGTGTACCATCTATAGGGTCTGAAATGTGATTTATACCAACATGTCTATTCTGTTGTTTAAAGTTCTGCATGTGTTAAATTATGCAGATCAAAGTGGTTTCTGACGAGAGTAATGTTAGCGTTAGTGAGAGGCTGTATTCCCACAAGATGCTGTCTCTCTCTCTTGGTGTGGGCGTGAGCTCGCACCGGCTGCTGAGGGAGCTGCCTGGAGCTATGGCCGTGCAGCAACTTTACAATAAGGACCACAAAGAGCATTAATAAGCATTATAAATGGTTACCCTACTAATGAATCTGTCAGGTTTGAGCCATATGTCCACAGTCCGCAGATAAGGATAGTTGTGTCATTTGGTGCTGGATGCAGACAGATGGGCAAAACATATTTTCAGTCCTACAACTGGCGGTTTTATAAAATAGTGAGGCAGCTGCATCGTGTGTGAGGAAGCCCTCTTTGTTTGCACCATTTTGGATGTTCATAAATGCATAAGAGTGCTGAATAAGCATTACTTAACCATAGTTAAGTCATGCTTATTCAGCAGTGTTGAATAAGTATTACTTAACCATAGTTAAGTCATGCTTATTCAGCAGTGTTGAATAAGTATTACTTAACCATAGTTAAGTAATGCTTATTCAGCAGTGTTGAATAAGTATTACTTAACCATAGTTAAGTCATGCTTATTCAGCAGTGTTGAATAAGCATTACTTAACTACTAGCAGTATGTGTTGAGTTCTCTGATGTATGTTGGAATATTGTTCCACTCTCATGAGGCTCTAACAGAAAAGGCTGACTGGCTAAAGGCACTTTGCACAATGGTGGAATTGGTTTGGTTTTTTGTCGAGTTTTAAGTGTCTATTTATCCACCTTATTTCTATATGCCATGATGCCTTATGGGTGCTTCTTCCGGTGTAATATAATAAATGCATTATATTATTATTATATTTCCCCCCAAGTCTCTGTGTATAATAACAAAGCTACAAAGTGACTACATACTGACTGACATACAGTTATCCTCTCAAACTCCACTGAGAAAGTTGGAAAGCCCTTGTGGCTGAGTGGTTAAAGCTGTGTGCTTTGCAATCTGAAGTTCAGTGGTTCCAATCCACTTGTTACCCTGTTATCTTGTTACCCTGTATACTATAAGTAGAGTCTTGTTACAAAGTTACACTGTAGGTAGGTAGTTTTAGGTAGGTAGTTTTTATTTCTGTGTCATGCCATTTCTGGCCCATCCCACATGGGATTACAAGACACCAAATTATATATAAACATAATCATAACATAACATCCGGTTGTACAAACAAAATAAACAAAGTATATAATATATACACATATGCATGAAATATACATACACATATACACACTTACTGTACATACATACACTTTTTTTTTTTTTTTTTCTTTTTTTTTTTTTTTCTTTTCCTTGTCTTACATTGCCTTTTCCTGATAAAGAGCTTTTTTTCTCATGTCCCAAGCTTTTTCCAAATAATAAGCCAGTCCAAAAGTTTCATATGTAAACAACCAACTCAAATTATATGCATCATCATTATTAAGAAAATCAAACTCTGTTTTTATCTTACTAAACAAAATATAGCGCGGTTCACTGTAAAAAGGACAATAAAAAACAAAATGAAACTCATTTTCTATGTCATTTAAACAACACATTGGACACACCCGCTCTTCTTCTTCCAATCTGACATACCGTCCAGTTTCGATCATAAGCGGTAAAATACCAGATCTCAGCTGGGCACATAAAGCTCTCTGCTTTTTTGATAAATTATAATTAACATAATTTTCAGTACCAAAATCATGTTTAATCATACGAAACGTACGTAGCTTTGGTTTAGTCCATATATCCTCAGCCCATCGCACCTTATACTGAGTAAACACAGATTCTCTAAGTATAGCAATGTTGATTTTGCTGTTATTGAAAAATGCCTCACCAAACCCAAAGCTAAAAAATAATGCTTGCACATCTCTTGACCAACAGCCATTAATTTGTTTATCCCACATAAAAATCATTCTTGCTAGCCTGTTTCCCTCCATATCAAGCAACCTATTCCACAGCTGAGCCATACATATTTTCCAGCGAGCCTCACCTGGTTCCCATCCCATGTCCCCTGCTATAGCTAACTTTGGAGCATATTTGTGTGCACCTAAAAAATATCTCATTGCACTGTTTTGGACTGAGTCACATATAGAGATGTTTCGTAGGCCCCGAGCCCCAGCAGAATAATCCAGCACAGGACATACACAAGCTACAAAGAGTTTGGAGTATGTTTGGAAACTCATATCCTTCAGGTTTTTGCTCTTACCTATAATTCCCCCCAAGGCTCTAGTTGCTGATTCAGCCAGAACTGTGACACCTTTTTTTAAATTCATGTGCTCATCAAAATAAAGACCCAGATATTTATATGAATCCACATAATTAAGTTTATATGAACCAACTTTAAACTGATAGGTGCTACGGGTACATAAGGGGTTCCTGAAATGAATAATTTCTGTTTTCTTTTTGTTAATGACCAATCTCCATTTTTTACA
Source organism: Poromitra crassiceps (assembly GCF_964638095.1). Lineage (NCBI taxonomy): Eukaryota > Metazoa > Chordata > Actinopteri > Beryciformes > Melamphaidae > Poromitra > Poromitra crassiceps. Next base: position 14,552,004 of record NC_139630.1, read on the forward strand.
CCAGTCATTAGTATATGAAAGCATTTGTTGCAGTTTTTCTTCCGATGGTGCCAATAGAACAATATCGTCAGCATACAAAAGAATACTTGTCATTTCTTTTCCACACATTATCCCACAACTTAAAGTATTAATTTCTTTGGCCAAATCATTGATGTAGAGAGCGAATAATGTGGGAGACAGGGAATCCCCTTGTTTGACCCCTAATGATGTTGAGAACCAGTTGGTGCAAAATTCATTTACTCTCACACATGCTATGGGATCACAATAGAGAGATTGCATGGCTGCATAGAATCGTCCATTCACCCCATACTCAATAAGTTTATAGGCTAAAAGATTTCTATTAACCAGATCAAACGCTTTTTGAAAATCTATAAAGCAAGCATACGTTGATTCAATGTTATCAATTCTATTTGTTATAATTGCAGACAGTACAAAAATATGATCAAGACATGATCTTGATTTGCGAAACCCATTTTGCTCCTCCACAAGGAGGCGCTCTCCCTCCAGGTACGACATAAGTCTCACATTAAGAATATTGGAATACAGCTTATAAACTGTGCTCATTAGACTGATCCCTCTATAATTAAGTGGCATCCTTGGGTCTTCACTGTTGGATTTTGGTATTGGGTTTATAATAGACTTTGACCACATAGATGGTATCTTCCCAGAATCAAAACAGGTTTTAAATAAATCAAATAAAATACAGAATAATTTGTGCGACTTCAATATCTCATTGGGTATATTTTCAATGCCAGTTGCTTTCCCCTGTTTTGCTTTGTTGATAACAGTTTGAACTTCACTATGAGTGAGATCCTTATTAAGACTTTCATTTACCCAGAAGTCCCCTTTTACTATTTGTCTTTCTATTGATTCTTTCCTGAGACATATTTCTTTATAATAGCTTTCCTCACAATCTAAAATATCACTGGAGAAAAGACCTTTAAAGTCCCTCTCCCATCTTTGAATAACCTCAGACAGCTCAGTTACAGAGTTGCCATCAGGCCCCAACACCTCCATGGGTATTTTCCAAACCCTCCTTGGGCCCAGTTTATTAATTTCAGACCAGAATCTCTTGGGATCCGAAGTTTGAATCTCCTTCAAGTTTAGCACCTGTCCTCTTTGAAAGCGCCTTTTATAAAATCTATACCTTTTGTCAAACGTATACTGGCTGTTCTTAAAGGCTTCTAAAAGTGCTTTCTTTTCTGATTGACCACTTGAGCACCTCAGAAACATATTTTCAGCTTTATGCATGGATTGCCATAGTTCTTTTAACTTCTCATTCCAATAAGGTTTATTTTTACGAAAACTTTTTTGGGGTTTTTTATTTCCCACTTTCACATCACTTTCTATATCTTTTTTAATCAATTTACAGAAATTATTATACCAATTATCTAAATTTTCTTGTTCCCCAAAGCAAAGTGGTAATTCATTCTTCAAATTCAGTAAAGCTGATTGTTGTGGGTCAGAAAGCATAAAATTAGCTGGTAGAATCCTGCTGACCTTCTTTGAGGTTGTTAAATTAATATTACTGACCTGAGGAGCTGTATAATCGTGAGCCTCAGTTTTTATTAGAAATTTCAACAGCAGTAATGAATGATCTGGGACTCTGCATCTTTCTCCAATTAAAGCCATACAATTTGCAAGCATGATTAGTTGATTTGGCGCTAATACTTCAAAGAAATCACAGGTTTGTAAACAGTCATGTGGTACAAAAATATAATCAACCACGGCTTTGCCCCTCACAGATATAGATGTATAATTATCATTCAAGGGGCATATCCTTCCATTAACAATACATAACTTTGATTCTTTTAAGAATTCAATCATTGACTCCCCATGCTTATTTACGAAAACATCTAATGAGGTTCTGGTTGGAACCTCATCCACTTCTTTTAAATGATCATCAAGCGCAGCTATCCTGCCATTGAAATCTCCACAAAGATAAATTGCATCAGCTTCAGAACATAAATAAATTTGACTAAGGAGATGGTTAAAGAAAAGTGAGGCATCCTTTCCCCATACTGAAGTTTCTGGTGGCAGGTAACAGGTGAAAACAACAAATGTATATTCAGATTTCAAATGCCAGAATTTCAAACCCAATATTCCATCCACTTGCTTATCTATAACATCAATTCTATATAAACACAGCAAATCTTTCTTAACACAGAACCCGACCCCACCAGAGCCTCTGGGGGCTTTAACGTGTTTTGCTCTGTTATGCCCAAACCAAACATAACCTTCCAGGTCAATTCCTTTACCATCAAAAAGATGCGTCTCATTTAGTGAAATGATGTCCGCTTTTATAGACTGCAGAATAGTGGATCTTAACTTACAGTTTTCTACTGTCCACCCATTAACATTCCAGTGCACTAGCGTAATGTACTGAGCATGATGGGCCAGAGGAGCCGTTCATCTACGGGGGGAAGCCTCCTGCTGACGGCGTGAGTGATCTTGATCGTCCCGTTTCACAACGCGCCCATTTCCCGTTACAAAAAAGTCTTTCCCCGACGGGATCTCTCTCAATATCGTGCGGAAGTTTAGATCCAGAAGCCTCTCCGCATGTGATTTTGCAGCGCGAATGTACACCCTGCTGTATTGTTCATTGTCCTGTAACTTCTGCTTCCTCCGCAACACCGCCACTTTATCTCGCACAGAGGCCAACTGGACCCTGATCGGACCCGGTCCACGGCCTCTTGAAATCAGCCTCTCCGCAGCAACCAGGCTGGGCACGGGGTCGCACTGCAATCCTTCCAACAGCAACCTGGATACTCTGCTCTTCACCTGCTCTCCTTCCTCAAACGGCAGACCAAACACCATCAAGCCGACTTCTGGATTGAACTCTGCAGTCGTTGCTTTACTAGTGTTTTGTTCCACTTGTTCAACCCGAGCCCTCAATATACCAACTTCAATATCCAGATTTCTTTCCAGTGCAGTGATTTTGTTCTCAATTTCCACTTTAAGCTCGTGGTGACTCTCCTTTATGAGCTTCGTCATTGAATCACGCAGTTTATCAAACTTACTACTGAAGCTTTCGTCCAGAGAAGTATGCAATGCACTGATTTTTCCATCAAGCAGCTTCTCCAGGTTATCATTCATTCCAGCGATACGTACATTTAATTTCTTTAGCTCTTGCATGACATCCTGGTTCTCGTTTGGCTCCACGCATTGATCGGCGGCATTGCTTCGCAGCTGTATTTTCTTTTGTTTCTCGCCCATCGTTGCAGGGTATTAACGGATTCTTCCGCAGATGGGTCGTTTAAAGTATACTATATTTCTAGGCTTTGATTAAACCACATAAAAGTTCGATATCAGGCGTTTATATCGAAAAAAGAATTTTGAACAAACCGCTCGCGTTAACAAGCGTCCTGACCCGGAACCGGATGTTCTGCTGACATCCGGTTTAATGTACACTGTAAGTACAGTCTTGTTACCCTGTAGTTATACTATAAGTACAATCCTGTTACCCTTACACTGTGTGTACAATCCTGTTACCCTGTAGTTACACTGTAAGTACAGTCTTGTTACCCTGTAGTTATACTATAAGTACAATCCTGTTACCCTTACACTGTGTGTACAATCCTGTTACCCTGTAGTTACACTGTAAGTACAGTCTTGTTACCCTGTAGTTATACTATAAGTACAATCCTGTTACCCTTACACTGTGTGTACAATCCTGTTACCCTGTAGTTACACTGTAAGTACAGTCTTGTTACCCTGTAGTTACACTATAAGTACAGTCTCAAAGTGCACCAGATTGATTAATTTTTTCTCATCACTTCTCATGTCTGCACTGTAACATGAGCCGGCAGCACAATTTTCACTCGTCATTTTCTTGCCTGGAATTATGACATGTTGTCTCTGAGCCATAATTTAATTTAGATTTGATTTTAATTTCTTTGGCTGAAAAACATGGACAGTAATGGACTAATTCGTTTTGAGCAGGTGCTAGCTCACTAACCAGCTGGTTAGCTCTGCTATCAGACACTACAGTGTTGTACAACAAGCAAAGATTTACCAGCTATTTCCAATATGTCCGGTATAATCCATACTGCTTTTATGATCGCTGTTGCTGCAAATCCACTTTTACAACCTCCGTCTCCACTTTCACTGTATCCATGTTGTTGCCTGCTGCTATGGAAAACAGGCTGTGTCTCTGTGGTCGTAGTGGAGGCTAATGGTAAGGTTGATTAGTAGAGCTCTGCACATGTTTGCTGTGTTTCTCGACAGAAATAAACGAGCCACACAGCTTTTTTAATGTACTAGGAATCTCACGGGCTACAAGCCCTCGATTCCAAGGCTTTCGCTTGTATCCACGTTAGAAAAACGGTGTTCTTTAAATACTGAACACCACGTCGTCCAAGTTGGCACGTCTTCATTATGGTCATCTTCATTTGCCATCATCAGATCAAACCAAAATGCATAACTACCTTGGATTGTCTTCATCAGGGAACACCGTCAAATCCGCCTGCTGTTTCGGGTCAATCATCATCATTAACCGAAGGTATCCATCCATCGTGCAGCAAGTCCTGTTCGTTGACAATAAGAATCCAATTGATAATAATAGAAAAATATGCGATCCCAGGGATGAAAGTTGCTTGTTGTGCCGTGCGTCCTGCTCTCTGACACATCACATGACATGACATGACACATGACATGACATGACATGACATGACATGACACATGACATGACATGACACATGACATCACATCACATGACATCACATGACATGACATGACACATGACATGACATCACATGACACATGACATGACATGCAGCCTAATAGCCTATACAGTGTCCATCCATATTAGAAGGCATCAATGTAGCTTATAGCCTACATGATGGGTATTCAGTGTGTATTCAGTAAAAAGAAAGAAAAAAACAGTTTGCAATGCACAATAAATGTGTGTTTTCACAGCAATCTAAAATTGATATTAGTGCACAGTAAAAACTCCTGGGCTGTTTGTGTAAACATATAGTTGGTCTATTCACCTGGGTCAAGTATTCTGGGCTAGCTGTGGTACTATAAACACACTCTTGGGCTGCTCATAGCCCAATATGATTGGGTAAGAGGGCTTTAAGGGGGTATTTTGCGGTTGGACATCTGGTTGGGCTACTCTGGCCCATGTCCTGGTCCATTCATTCTCCCGCCGGCCCCTCAGTCCAGTGGAATTTTCTGGAAGCAGCAGCTTGTCTCCCTCCTCTCCCATATTAAGAAGTGAGCAGGATTTTACGGTAGGTTATATGAATACCTATTTATATTATTTTTAAATAAGTTGTGGTAAAAGCATGAGCTCAGTTCACTGATGGCATCATGGGGGATTTAGTGGCTTTCATTCTGTGTGTAACGGGATGTAGAAACACACTTCAAGGCTGCTACATTTCCAGGAGGCCTGACAGTAGCTAGCCAGTAGGCTACCCCCTCCCTACTGTAACCTAGATCCGGGCACTGCTGTCGACTCAACACAGCTTATGTGAAACTGCCATGGGTGTAGCATTACATAGCATAACTGCTATGTTTTTAACTTTATGTTACCGGTTCGCATGTTGTGGAGTGGATGGGAACTCTGTGGGTTCGGCTCCACGGTAAAAACAACAAACAAAACAGCAACACATACGTTATTAAATGGATTTTTGTTTATCAGAGAGGAACAAGGCAAGCTAACTAGCTAACGCTAATTTTGGCTAGTGACTGACTTGTCTCTAAAAAAAACGAGTGGACAAGCTTTTTTACTTTTGTTAACAATGGTGATTCTGCCCTGCAGTTGGAGACTACCTAATGCTACAGCAGTCCGAGATGTCTTGAATGAGGTTATTTGAGATGGGTGAGTAACATTAGCCAATTTATAATTGCAAGAGGCTGATGTTAACGTTAGCTAGCTATGACAATAAATCGGGTAGGGAGTAGATAACCTCAGCCTTTAGCAACTTTGCTAACGCTAAATGTTTAGCAGTGATTTTATGATCTAGACGATACAAACAAGGTATTGATCATATAACGTTATGGATTGTTTTCTGATCCAAGGAGTCAGGAGGTGGGAAGACATGTTTTAGTGGAGGAAAAAACAGCTGCAAGTAATGTATTTAACGCTAAGTAGCGCTACCATCATGTTCAATGAAGCCAGCCTTCCCTATTTGGCTGGCTAGCTACAACGTGAACGTAACTGCAAGGAACAAACTCTTTAGGATTATTATCAATCCCGTTTTTTGATTTAAAGTTGGAGTTGGTGGAAAACCTGGGATTGATGCTTTTTGGCGTGGAGAGTGCATGGTCATGGGCCAGGAAGTTATCCACATCACCACATCAAGGTAACGCTACGTTATTAAAAATATTCTGGCTGGCAGTGTTTGTAGCTAGTGCATGTCAGTGACATACAGTATGCATCTGCCAGGCTGTGATGCTGTTGAAGTTGGTTGTGTGTGTGTGTGTGTGTGTGTGTGTGTGTGTGTGTGTGTGTGTGTGTGTGTGTGTGTGTGTGTGTGTGTGTGTGTGTGTGCTGCGTGTGTGTGTCTGTGTGTGTGTGTGTGTGTGTTGCGTGCGTGCGTGCGTGTGTGTGTGTGTGTGGATGATGTAGACTAGCCTATATTTTGGGGATGGTATGGACAGATATTTGGTTTAATGATATGTTGTGTACAACATGGACTTAAGCATTTGGATGTGATGTGCCCCCTTATGACATCACTGATGACATAGTCAGTGTGTGTGTGTGTCCCCTTATGACATCAGTGTTGACATAATCAGTCTTATGCCTCTGTGTGTGTGTGTGTGTGTGTGTGTGTGTGTGTGTGTGTGTGTGTGTGCGCCTGATGACATCACTTCCAGTTGAGTGACATCACTTCCTGCACGAGTTGCACCTCGGGGCGAGCTGCAGAGTGAAGTAATTGGCGGCAGCTGGCATTTTTCGGGATTGGTGGTGCCGAGCAAACCCGAGGGGCGAAGGGACACAGACGGGACCACAACGGGGGGAAACAGCCCTTGGAGTAAGCACATGATCAATGCTCTCAATGCATCAGAAAAGGAGAGGTCATCTCCTAGATCCTGAATCCTTGCGTGTGAGTAATCTGTTAGCCTGGCCAGCTGACTCACTCACCTGTTCTCTCCCTTCCAGTTTGGGCTGCCGAACGAGCCGTCATCGTGGAACCCTGTGGTCAAGATAGGACTCCCGTTGCTCGCCATCCCCATCTCCAAGCGCTATCCAGCGTCTCCAGGCGCCATCTCCCTCTCAAACGCTATCTAGCATCTGCAAACGCCATCACCATCTCCAAACGCTATATCTAGCATCATCAATGTCATCGCCCACGCAGGACGCACAGCCAACACGTCGCAGGTAGGTAAAACTACAGTATACAAAAACTGCTTTGATGTAGTAATTTTACAAAGTTTCAAATTAATTCCTGAATTTTCTTTTGTTAATAACAATCTCATGAGTAATAGTTGTTTGTCAAATTGTATTTGCCATAAAAAATGTTTAGAGTGATAACACGTTATAGACTAGAGGCTATTTTGCACGGATACAGTATATAGGTGTGCCTTGAGATTTTGTCTCGCCCCTTTGGGTTCGCAAACCACTGCCTGAGACAACATATTACTACCGTTTCAGGCACCTCAGTTGCAGCTCCGAACTGTGCCCTCCCATCCCACCAGTTGTGACCCACTCTGCATCCTCACTCAGACTCAGGAAAGGCCAGTTTGCCGACCTGGCTGCCACAATCAGGTCCTGGGAGGACGACCTAAGCCACCCGCCCATTCGCAAAGAGAATGCCCAAGGGAAGCCTGCTACCGCCTGTGTTCCCAAACTGTCCTCCAGAGACGCCATTGGTAGGTTTTTCCCCCAGTCGTCTTATTCCTCAGCACAAATGGACAATAATGTTATTTCTGTGTCCGTGTCTATTTCAGTGAATCAGATTTTTATTCATTACTTTATTATTACTTATGTTAACTTTATAATAGTTTATTTGACTACCAGCTCTATTATGAGAGCACAATGCTTACTGATGCATTTCATAAACACTGATAAACTGTATACTGTACAACAGGCTAGACAGACTGCAGTTCTGCGGGGGTATTGCGAGAAAAATGGCAATAGGTCTTTAAGCTTATTATTATGTCCATTAATTTTGCCTAATGTCAACATTGTTTGAGCATAAATAGCCCAATCTGCGAACCCAGAGTCTTTTTCGGCACGTAAATAGACTCTGGGACAGCCGTAACTTTTTTTTAGGATTCCTGTACAGTGCGGATCTTCCGCCCGGGACTTCCACTTCCGCGCAGCGGTGCCTTTTAAAAACATACATTGCGTCGCTTTTATTTTGAATACTAAATGTCAAAATGTGTATATAATATATTCACTAGCGTTCAGGAACGGAACTCTTATATTCACCGGTACAACAAAAGTGCACTGCGCGGAGGCAGAAGTCCCGGGCGGAAGATTCACGCTGTACAGGAAGCCTAAAAAAAAGGTACGGCTGTCCCAGAGTCCCAGATTGTGAATAGCCTAACCTACTTACTCATAAACTGTAGGCACGGAGCATTCCTCCTGTTGCAGTCGTGGATCGTATAGGCTACTTTTTTACTTTCACTTATGCCTTTCACCTTGCTGTGTGAGGTGGTTTCCTCTTTTCTTTTTTTAATGAATGAGCTGAGCTTCAATCTGTCTTCCTGCGGGGACTTTTTAAGACAGATGTCGATTCGGTGCTATGACTACCTCCACTGGCGGAACGAAAGGCGTAACAAAATGACACTCTATTACGTTCCTGTGACTTTTAGACAGGAGGCGAGGCGTAACGATGCCACAGTGATTGCGGCTTTCACAGGCTGTGCAAAAGGGTCTTAGGTCTGGAGTAATCTCTGGGCTTCTGCAGCCAAGCAAAGACCAACAGATGTAGCCTATAGAGGGGGAAAACACCGCCTACCTCAAAACTTCACTATAGAAAAAAATAACAACATTGCAACAAAATCAGCATCTGTGTATGAATTTCTAAAATCCAATATAACTTAGGCATAGCATTACTTCAACGTAACACATATTACAGGCACATTGCTAAATGTGCTTGAGAAATTAAATGGTACAAAGAACTGAGCAAGTACAAACAGGGATGCAAACACCGTGCATGGCGATTTTTTTCCCATGTAAATTTAGGCTGGTATTTAGGTCTTTTCCTGGGATGCGTTTTGTGGCAGGCTGATTGCATGTTCCTTTGCATCTACATTAAACTAAGATATAGATTTTTTTCTTTTAATATTTGCTTGGTTATTTTTGCAGACATTAACATTTTTGGTGGGCTGAGCATTGCTTGTGCCTCCTTTTGGATTCAGTTCTGTTTGATGTCAAATGTCTCTTTTGTGACGTCATGCACGTAGCAGTGTGAGCTGTGGTTGGTCTAATGTGGGGACAGACAGACAGATAAATGCCCTCACTAGCTAATCATCTATCATCTATATTGTAGATCATCTCTGTCCTCCTATCCCTTCACTCTTCCATTCTCTCCTCTTTTCTCCCCAGAAGATGCGATGTACACTGAGCCCTGGGAGGAGGACGGTGCACCTTTGAAGAAACAGAAGCTTCTGGAGCTCTGCAAGTTCAAAAGTGGAGACGAGTGTCTGTACCAGTACCATCACTCGACAATGCAGTGCAAGTGAGTTTTTTAACAAACAAAAAAGGGACAAAGGCATTTTTTTTTAATCACTCAAGGCATTAGACTTAATTTAATGTGGAGCTAAATTGCTTAAAAATTTATTAATATTTATGTCTTGTTTTTCTTTCTGTAGGACTTTTCCCACCTGCAAATTTTGGGATAAATGCCACTTTGTCCATCCGAACATGATGCAAGGTGCACCAAGCCAGACTGTCCTTTCACTCATGTCAGCAGCCACAAAAGCACAGTAGCCTCTCCGCCCAGGCCAGGTGAAGTCTCATTCTCACTGTGACTAATACTACTACTAACCCCTGGCTCTTTGTCAGGAGATCACACATATGAGATCACACATATGAGATGACACAGACTCATATTTATGCCTCCGCTGGCGATAGCTGAGCCGGAGGCATTATGGTTTCGGGTTGTCTGTACATCCGTCTCATGTTCGTTAACGCGATATCTCAAGAACGCCTTGAAGGAATTTCATCACATTTGGCTCAAACATGCACTTGGACTCAAGGATGAACTGATTAAATTTGTGACCTAACAAATGCCATTTTCTACCTCGTTAACGCAATATCTCAGGAACGCCTCGACTGAATTTCATCACATTTGGCTCAAACATCCATGTGGACTCAAGGATGAACGGAATACATTTTGGTGGCCAAAGGTCAAGGTCACTGTGACCTCACGAATGCCATTTTCAAGCTCAATGCAATCTCTCAGTATTTGGCTCAAACATCCAAGTCTGGACATGCATGGATGTCGACTGCTCACTTGTTGGCGGAGGCATATATCCGCAGTGCGGTCGTTCTTCTAGTTAGAAATGTGTGTTTTATTCCTACTCATGCCTTCACTCAGGAAAATATACAAGCATTGGAGGGGAAAAAGTGCATTCCAATAAATGTTTTTCCTCTTGTCTGTTTGCTGCCCAGTGTAAACGCGATGGATCTACCTTCTACCACAGTCACCACAGCTGTGCCTCCGAGACATGCCCTGAAGTGGACTAAAACTCAGAGCAGGTGAGCAGAGCGGGGATAATGCAGACAACCCAGTGATTTCACCATCATGGGGAAAAAGATGACAACGTGCCAGACGTGCCATGTTTCAGGCCACGGCATCGAAACAGTGACTCTTTGATGGAGGCTGTAGATGTTTGTTTCAAGACTTTCTTTGTGTTTGACATCAATTACACCAAGCGGTGCCTCCCCACCTGGGAATTTCTCCAGCATGCGGTGTATCATATTGACGGACATGAGACCCCATCTGATTCTTTAAGACAAGTGTTTTCAACCTGCACCTATATAGATATAGATATAGATATATATATATATCTATATATAGATATAGATATAGATATATATAGATATATATAGATATAGATATTGATATATAGATATACATATTGATATATAGATGTGTGTGTGTATATGTGTGTGTGTGTTAAAGCAGTGATTCTTAACCTTTTTCATATCAAGGACCCCTAATTCAGTCCACATTAGATGTACAGACCTTAGATGTACACTACAGAGATGTACAGTCTCTTGAACTCAAATCTGAGAATGTTTTTATTGTCAGATATCATTTTGTCCAGAAGCCCATGATGGTATGTAGGTAGAGAGAGAACAGAGAATCTAATCTAAATACTTGCAGTATTATACTTTCTCTAATTGTGTCAACGTCTTGTAAATTAAATAATGCTGAAGTTTAACAATTCATCAGTTATAACTCCCTCAAGGACCCCTGGTGGTCCCCAAAGCCCACGTTACAAACAGATTGATACATTTAATTTTTTTTATACACTGATTTTATGCTATGCTTATGCTATTCACTGTTTGTGTTTAAGCAGCTGTTCCATCAACTGGTGTTTTTATATACAGCCATTTTGCAAGATACTGAGGGAAGTAGATATACTGAGATTATATGCATCCAAACCTGAGCAATGTGATTTGTTTGTTGGTTTATTTAGCCTGCCTGTATACACAAAGCCACATTAGAGGTACATGGCTTTGTGTGTACCCTTGTGCAGCTGTACATTTTGTAAAATGTAATTAAATGCACATTTACAGTGGCCTTTTTTGTATAGTGTGTTTGTATGATTATGGGAAATTATTATTAATCAAACAAAATAATATTTGTAATAATAATAATAACAATAATAATAATAGTTATATAATAATAACTATTATTATTATTATTATTATTATTATTATTATTATTATTATTATTATTATTATAGCCCAGAATATGGGTAATGTTTAACCCAGCAATAAAGTTAATTTCACTCAAGGTTGGGTCAAATGAACACCCCAGCAAATAGCCCAATGTATGGTTAATATAACCCAGCAATAGAGTTAATGTAACTCACTAGGTGGGTCAAATGAACAACCCAGTATTATGGGCTAAATAGTAAAACCCAGCACCTGGGCTAAATCAGCCCACCATGTGTCCTGTCCAATAGTGACCCAGGGGGGGGGTTAAGGTTGGGTTGTTTTTTAGCCCAGTAGTTTTAAGAGTGTGAGGAAATGACCTGTTTATCTTCCTAACAGTTTGTTATACATAATTAAAACTAGCAATGCCAAGATTGTTTTTTTTAAATCAAAGCAAATATTTAAATTAAAATACAACCATTACTTCCTAATCATTTGAATTGGGGCCCACTCATACTTTCACACTTTAGTGTGAAAACGAAATATAAACAACAATTTATTGTCGTCTCGTCTTTCCATCAAATAATACTAAAGTATCGATAGTGGAATCGATAAGGACCCGGATCCATTAAGCAGACTCGAAAATGGTATCAATATCAATACAAATTAACAATCTCCATCCATATAGTTGTATAAGCGAGGAAAAAAGATTGTATCGGATTATATCGGTATCGGCAGATACTCAAGGTTGTGGGTATCGGATCGGTATCGGACATGAAAAAGTGGTATTGTGCCATCCCTAATAGTAACCATTTCAAAATGTGATGATACATGTTTTTACTTGACCTTATACTGTATCAAATGACCTATTGTGAACTCTAGCATAATCACATCCTGAACATCATTCCAAACAAAGTTAGGAAATTCCCATTTTGTTATTGTATTATTTTACTTTTGTTTATGCCTAAAAAGCCAATGTTACTTTGTACTTGAGTTCTCCCCTGGAAGTGATTTTGGTATAGATGGGCCACCATTGTACTTAAGCAAGCAGTATTCTACCTACTATTCTGTATGCAGAATATATATAGCGAGACTATTATTTTTTCATCATCATTGTAAAGCAACATAACAGTAAAGAGGATATTAATGTGATGTGTTTAGTTCTTCAGAGATCTAGCCTCTTCATTTTGCACTCAAAGTGCACCAGATTGATTCATTTTTACTTTAAAATGTACAATATTTTCTCCCGAGGGGGGCATGGTCCCGGACCCCCCCTAGGGGGTCTGCAGTCCAGGATATTCTGATTGGGGGCTGAGCCCCACCAAAGGTGTAATCCTAAAATCACCCCTGGTGTGGCTTCATACGTTCACCAGGTCTCGTCCATCTGACCCTGTGTCTCAGTCAGGCTCTTTTTAACTGCTCCCGAGGACGAGCAGTTAGCACCTTGCATGGCTGCAGATGCCGTCTGTGTGTGAATGTGAGTGTGAATGGGTGAATGTGAGGTATTCATGTAAAGTGCTTTGGGTCATCGATAGACTATATAAAATGTGCTCTATAGACGGTTTTCACCAGAGCGCAACCCCACAGCACCTTTTTCTCAGCATTCGGCAAACTGCAGAAATATTCACTCGACATCGTTACTTTTGTTTTCGCCGCTCAGCTGTATAGACGGTTTTCACAGAATGGTCAGTCCTGCACTTGAATGTTTTTTTTCCTTTTATGTCCATAGCAAACCCTGCAACAGGAAGTGAGCGGGGGTTCAATTTAGAATGTTTTTGTTGTCAAGTTAAAACCGTCTATAGTTAGTTAGTTACTTAGTTAGTTAGTTAGTTAGGCTCATTTGTGGTCAGCATTTTTGTTCACCTTCTCATATCACTTCTCATCCACTGTAGTAAATGAGCCGACAGCACAGTTTTCACCCTTAATTGGTTTTGTGCTGCAGAATAAAAATAACTAATAATGAAAAATAACTATAATGACCCAGGTAGGAGGCATCATGTTGCCATATTCAAATAAAGATTTTAAAATAAAAATGCGGGCATGAAACACATGAAACATGAAACAAAGAAAAAAACAAAATGCAGCGTGGGAAAAAATATGCTGCATAAATGTGGTTTTCGCACTTCTGTTCAGAACCACCAATGTGTGAGAACTGAGCTGCTATATTCTCCGCAGTCTCAGGCAAGGGCACGAGATTGCAGATTCCAAGCGACAAACAACTGCCAGAGGATGACGCCAGTTCTTTTCATCTACGTCAGACCGCAATGTTCTATTCTCTATCATTCAATGTATTTCACAGATACAAAAATGAACAAAAGTATGTAGACATCTTAAATGAACCTTGCAATACATAATCACAGATTATATTATATTATTATACAATATACATTATACTGTATTATGATCGTTGACTAGCTCTACGATCATAATGCCCTCGCGATTAAGGCGATACCTTTTTAAAAGCTCAGTTTCATTAAAAGTTTCCAAAATGTTGATGCAATTCTGAGGTGGATTGTCGGCAGCCATTTTAGGATTTTTTGTGATTTGCTCTTAGTGACTGAGGAGGCCTCTTGACTACTTCTAACTTGCCCCAGGTTTAGGAGCTGGTTTTAGCACTAAAACGCTTTGTGAAATACTCTTAGACCAAAAATGTAGGAGTCCTAAAGTTAGGACTGACACGCCCATTATTTTCTAAGAGTTTCTCCTAAATCAGCAAGTTAGGAGCTACTTTTAGCCTTAAGATGTTTTGTGAATACGGGCCCTGAGCAGCACAACCTTGATGTAAAGAGCAGATAAATAATGCGTGCGTAATAACCTCTCTGTGCTGTGGAGGTGTGTGTGCGTGTGACTGTGTGTGTGTGTATGTGTATGTGTATGTGTATGTGTGTGTGTATGTGTGTGTGTATGTGTGTGTGTGTGTGTGTGTGTGTGTGTGTGTGTGTGTGTGTGTGTGTCTGTGTGTGTGTGTGTGTGTGTGTGTGTGTGTGTGTGTGTGGCTTCATACCTTCACCAGGCCTCGGGCAGATAACCTGTGACATCACCTGTGTCTCAGTCAGGCTCTTGCTGCTCCTCCAATGGAGTTATAGGGCCCTATCGTTGCAATCGGCGTAGAAACTGCATTTAAGGCCTAGCGCTAGGCCGCCAAGCGCAGTAAGTAGGTGTGGACCAGCGCACTCGCTATCTTGGTATCGGCGCTACACTCAGCCTCAACCATTATAACCACGCCTTTTAACACGTCATTGGCAGTCAACCGTTGGATTTTTTTTGACGTATTAACACGTCATTGGCAGTGAACGTGTTAAGCGTAGAATTATGCATAGTCCGCTCATTGGAGAATTGCAGTAAAGAGTCACACGCTTGCCTTTTAAGCTCCAATTCCTGGACAAATCCGGTAAAACCAGACAAAGCCAAGCGCTCTGCCCCCCCGCCCCCCTCCCTTCATCCAGTCTGTCTGTCTCCATATATAGGCTATTATTCCATATTATTATGCTTCTCAAACCAATCTAACTGCAGTTTAAATACTGCAAGCATGTAAATACCCTACACTATAGCAAGATCAAAGTGAAAAGAATGTTCTAAATGCATCAGCTAGAAAAATATAGCCTATTAGATTGGTGAAAGTTTGTCCAGAAAGATATAATTTTCTCTCGCCTGCTGCAGGAAGGATGATGCACATAAATATACCCTACATTATGTAAAGTCATTGCATAAATGTGTTTTTATTGTAAAACTAAATGTGAAATAGGGCCAAGTTATTGGAGCGGGGATCACAGTATAGCAGATGCCAGTAGAAGCGCGTTCCGCTGTCACTTATCTAAATCACGTTAAATCGACAAGGGGTATATATAGGCCCAGGAGGACATATATGTTTCACATAGGGTGGTGTTTTCATTTCGATGTTTTATTTGGTCCAATATTGAAATGTTCGACAATTGCAGGTTGTGTTACCATTACACATTATTTTGGGAGCATGTAACCATATATTTCGGCTCATTTGGTTGCTATTTAGTAGCGAAATAAAGTACCACAATGCATGCTGGGACAGGCCAGGCAGTGAACTTACAACTTATTTTTCCTATGGGAAGTGTGTTGTGTCTGTCTGAGCGAGGGAGTCAGAGAGAGACAGTCGTATTGTGCCTGTCAGACTGAGGAGAGAGGGAGAGAGTGACACAGAGAAGGGTGCCAGAGGGGAGCGCCCCGCGCAACTGGCGCACTGAATAGGCCTGGTTTTCAAAAGCGCAAAGCGCTAAATTTACGCCAGGTGGGAAGATATCATTACGCCGACATTTAACGCCAAAACGCCCATTCTCGCCCATTCAGGGAGTGCGCCACGTCCATTCGGCCTAAAGCGCATTTGGCAGCGTAAAGCCATATTGATATCTTCCCGAGGCAGGCGCAAGGCACGTTTTTTCGCGCCGAAGGCCCGTTTTAGCGCCGAAGGCCTGTGGGAGAATAGGGGCCATAGGCTCCTCTTTGACTTTATTTGTCAGCATCTTTGGTCACCTTCATCATCACTTCTCATGTCTGCACTGTAACCTGAGCCTTCATCATCACTTCTCATGTCTGCACTGTAACATGAGCCGGCGGCACAATTGTCACTCGTCATTTTTTGGCCTGGAATTATGACATGTTGTCTCCGAGCCCTTGTGTTTGTGTATGACGTTGATTGGAAGTGATGAGATTTATTCCAGCAGATGACTGAATTTACATTTTGTTTTCTGAATTTGAATGATTTCGGTTTGTCAGAGTTTGGTTTCTATGGTCATTCGTGCAATATTCCATCACTCACTGCATGTCAGGATATGAAAATGCACCTGTTGGTATCCTCATGAATTTCCCTCTCGATTTTTTGTGAACCCCACCCAACCTTAAGGTGTGTGGTGCATGTAAAAAAAAAAAAAAGTGAATTTACATTTTGGGCTCAAGATTCCTATGAAAATCCCCCCCCCTCCAATAAATAAATAAACAAACAAACAAACGTGCCCCCAGGACAGAAACATGGAGAAAAAGGTGGCGTTCTAATGCACATGCTCAATAAAAAGTCATCTGGGCAGATAACACCAGTGACATCACTTCTCATCTGGATTATTGTAATGCAGTGTTTTCTTGCCTGAACCAAAACAGGATCTCTCAACTCCAGTGTGTTCAGAATTATTTTAACTACATCTCTGAAGTTTGATCACATCTCCCCTATTTTAACTTCCCTTCACTGGCTGCCTATCTGTTTTAGAATTGATTTTACAATTTTAGTCTTGACCTTTAAGGCCCTCCATGATATGGCACCTAGCTACCTGTCTGAGCTTCTAAGTTATTATGTACCTGCCCGTGACCTGAGATCCTCAGGTAAAACTCTTTTAGCTAGACAAAGGTGACAAAGCCTTTGCTGTGAGGCCTCCAACCCTTTGGAATAGCCTTCCCGAGGAACTATAGACTTACTAACTCACTGTCCTCCTTTAAGTCATCTCTCAAGACTTATTTTTATCATTTGGCATAGCCTTGATTTTTCTTTTTGTTTCTTTTACCAGTTCTTTTATGTCTATTTATCCTTTTATATGTTTTTTTTGTGATGTTTGTTTCTCTCTCTCTCGTTATTTTATGCACTGAATGTGACATTGTATATGATCACTTCCTTCTAATTGCCTCTGTTTGTGAAGCACTTTGTAACAGTTGTTTTGAAAGGTGCTAACAAAGCTTGCGTGTGTGTGTGTGTGTGTGTGTGTGTGTGTGTGTGTGTGTGTGTGTGTGTGTGTGTGTGTGTGTGTGTGTGTGTGTGTGTGCGCGCGTGTGTGTGTATGTGTGTGTGTGTGTGTGTGTGTGTGTGTGTGGGCGCGCGCGTGTGTGTGTGTGTGTGGGTGTGTGTGTGTGTGTGTGTGTGTGGGCGCGCGTGTGTGTGTGTGTGTGTGTGTGTGTGTGTGTGTGTGTGTGGGCGCGCGCGTGTGTGTGTGTGTTTCACACACATGCAAACATCGCCCCTGTCTCCATGTACATTTTTATACACATGAAACTCTTGGAATCAATATAAGTTCAGTAAATATAATGGGGGTGGGGGGGTTGGTACCTGTATCTGTGCATTTACATTTGCTGATCTTACATTGATTATGAAAGTTAGATGCTTATAAAACGTGCTTGAGACAGAGGTGTGATCATGTTTGCATGTCTCTGTGTTTATGTGAGTGTGAAACTCTGAGTAATACAGAGAAACAAAGAGCCGTTCTACACAGGAAGAGGTCTGCTAGAAGCAGAGGCGTTTAGGCACACCCCACAGAGACAGGATGTGAACTGCTGCTGTTTCATATAAGTGTGTGTGTGTGTGTGTGTGTGTGTGTGTGGTGGGGGGGGGGGGGGGGGGGGAGGGGGGATTTCATAGAAATCCTCCCCAACCCGTGCTACCACAATGCAACAAGGCAATTATTGTAAGTCACTTTGCTTTGGATTAAAGCGTCTGCCAAATGATGTAATTTAATGTAATGTAAACGAACGTTACTCAATAACGTTCTCATTTGGTTAGTGTTGATGAAATATGAAAGCACTAATTTGAGGTGGGGGCAACATGTCCCGACTGTTTTCATTCCACTTCAAGATTCAAGATTTTTATTATCACTCCGTAGTACAAGTATCACGTGTGAAATTCTTGTCCTGTAGGCTCCGTTACAACATAGTGCAAAAATTAAAAGATATATAAATAAAACAAGAGGCAACAAGCAATAGAGCAGTAAGACACGCCACAGACAGTGGCGTATTCACTGCCCATAGTGCAAATGGCATGAACATACTTTAAACATAATTAAACATAATAACAATCTGTTAGGTGCAAATAGCGTATACCTAATTAAACATACTATTGAACATTAGTCATACATAATGGTAGCATCTACAGTGCGGTACAGTACGGCTACTACACTATTTATATTTGTTAAGGAGTCTCGTGGCCTGTGAGAAGAAACTGTCCCTCAAGCGATTTGTGCATGCTCTTGGGACCCTGTATCTCCTCCCTGAGGGTAGCAGGGAGAACAGACTGTTGTGGGGGTGGTTTGTGTCTTTGATGATCTTCAGGGACCTCCTGAGGCACCGCTGGTTGTACAGATCTTGCAGTTCTGCCAGCTCACATCCTGTTACATGCTGGGCCGCGCTTAATTAAACAACGGTAAATAAACACTGTTTCCACCGTGCTTTTCACTGATTGGTCACAGATACTGTACACGTCATTTTCTGCGACATTATTTTGGCTAGTGTGAGGTTTAAGGACTAGTTAAGATGTACCTTACGTCTCCGTGGTGCAACTAAACAAAGACACAACTTTAGTGTCAAACTAAATAGTTTGAACATAGCAGTTAGTGTGGACTTCTCCCCTTCTCCTGTGGAGTTCTCCCCTGGAAGTGATTTTGGTATAGATGGACCACCATTGTACTTAAAGGGGGACTAACCCCCCCAGATTTCCTGCAAAACGGCTCTCCACTCGATCTGAAAACCCCGCAGGCAATATGGCCGCCCACACTCCCCTCCTTACCTGGCAGAATTCCTCCCCCATAAAGTAACATATCTTGGCCAATAAGTATGTAACATACAAAATAAAACAACCCGTAATATCTTAATTTTATGTAGAATGCAGAGGACATGTAACTGTTTAGTTAAACTTGCATTCCAGGAATATTGTGCTCTAAAGATGACGATAGTGGCTCGAGACTGTTTCGTCCTGAAACCCACACGCTTTGCGGTGGTGGTTTTAGCGTAACCTATGTGGGATTCGAGGCGTAACCTATGTGCATTTTAGCGTAACCTATGTGGGATTCGAGGCGTAACCTATGTGGGGTTTGGCGTAACCTATGTGGGATTCGAAATAACGCATCCGAGATATAAAACGTTATGAATATCGCCACGTTATGAACAAAAAACTAACGCTGGTGATCCGTATGGAAACAGTGTTACTCGGAATGGTTAAAAGTTCTATCAATTTGGTCATTTAGTGGCGTTTTACTGCCATGTAACATAACTAACTAGCGGCTAACATTAGCCACAATAGGCATTACCCATGAATGCATTGCTCTTAAAGGGCTCGCGCCGCATGAACTACAGTAATAATTAATGGGGAAAAAAACAATTTTTCACATGAGTGGGGCGCGTGCTAAACCCACCGTGACGTCAGGATGTACCAAATATCCCATTAATTTGAGGGCACAAAAAAAAGCAGTGTTCCACCCATAGAGGGCACTTATGCCAGTTATGCTGCTGAAAAATGATACAAATGGTAGAATGGCAACGGTTTGGTCTCAAATGTGGAAATTTTGACCAGAATTCTTCACACCACCCCCAAAGTCATATGTATTGGTTAAAAGCTGAAAAAAAGTGTTTTGGGGGTTAGTTACACTTTAAGCAAGCAGTATTCTACCTACTATTCTGTATGCAGAATATATATAGCGAGACTATTATGTTTTCATCATCATTGTAAAGCAACAGAACAGTAAATAGGATATTAATGTGATGTCTGTAGTTCTTCAGAGATCTAGCCTCTTCATTTTGCACTCAAAGTGCACCAGATTGATTCATTTTTACTTTAAAATGTACAATACTTTCTCCCGAGGGTGGCATGCCCCCGGACCCCCCCTAGGGGGTCTGCAGTCCAGGATATTCTGATTGGGGGCTGAGCCCCACCAAAGGTCTAATCCTAAAATCACCCCTGGTGTGGCTTCATACGTTCACCAGGTCTCGTCCATCTGACCCTGTGTCTCAGTCAGGCTCTTTTTAACTGCTCCCGACGACGAGCAGTTAGCACCTTGCATGGCTGCAGACGCCGTCCGTGTGTGAATGTGAGTGTGAATGGGTGAATGTGAGGTATTCATGTGAAAGAGCTTTGGGTAGTCGATAGACTATATAAAATGTGCTCTATAAATACAGTCCATTTACCATCTGTTGCTGCTCCAATGGAGTTAGGCTCATTTGTGGTCAGCATTTTTGTTCACCTTCTCATATCACTTCTCATGCACTGTAGTAAATGAGCCGACAGCACAGTTTTCACTCTTAATTGCTTTTGTGCTGCAGAATAAAAATAACAAATAATGAAAAATAACTATAATGACAGAGGTAGGAGGTATCATGTTGCCATATTCAAATAAAGATTTTAAAATAAAAATGCGGGCATGAAACATTAAACAAAGAAAAAAACAAAATGCAGCGTGGGAAAAAATATGCTGCATAAATGTGGTTTTCGCACTTCTGTTCAGAACCACCAATGTGTGAGAACTGAGCTGCTATATTCTCCGCAGTCTCAGGCAAGGGCACGCGATTGCAGATTCCAAGCGACAAACAACTGCCACATGATGACGCCAGTTCTTTTCATCTACGTCAGACCGCAATGTTTTATTCTCTATTATTCAATGTATTTCGCAGATACAAAAATGAACAAAAGTATGTAGACATCTTAACTCATTAAGTGCCATAGACGACCTAACTCATCTTACATAATCCAGCGCTTAAGTGCCAAGGACGAGCTAACTCGTCTTACATAAACATTTTTTTTTTTTGACGGTGGGACATCAATCAACCCCTTTTACATCTTCGAGATAACTATTTGGAGCAAGAGCATGTGTGTAATCTATTTTACCGACCACTAAGTGGCGACAGAGACCGAGAGAAGCCACAGCCATGGGACCCAAAAGCCACGGGACCAAAAGCAGCCGCCTCTTCGATGGCGATTTTACAGTCAGAAGCCCGAGACACACACACAGAACGGACAGAGATCCCTTCCCCCCAGAGCCGCGCAGCAACGCGCGAACACACACACACACACACACACACACACACACACACACACACACACACCGCGGGAGCAAGCCATTCAAGGAAATGGCGACGCGATTTTACAGTAATCCATTTCAGACTCGTCTTGCCCGACAGGCAGACAGGCAGGCAGGCAGCAGCAACGCGCTTCTGACACGCCCGCTGTTAGAGCCAGGAGGAAGGAGGAGAAGACACACGGAGGGAGGAGTTTGAATGAGAGGGGTGTTTCCTGTTGTTATGGAGGAAATTACTGTTCAAAACTATTGTTTAGAATGTCTGACGGTCTTACTGATGCCAAAAATGAATGGTTAAAGTGACTGTTTCACAAAAAGCCATTTATCTCTGAATAAATTTCCAGACGCTGAAACCATGCTGTACTCAACGGCTAATATCTACATAACTACTAACTCTGCAAACTAACTCTTTTAGACAGAGAAAGCACACATTCTATTAGTTATTTTTAGATGATTGGTGTTCATGAATTCTTAACAGAAAAGAATCCTCGGCTGTTCTAAAATGAGCCAGAATCGTCAAAAACACCCCTGGCACAACTTACCTACAGGAATGAAAACATGGCTGGCATTCAATGTGTTAAATGAACCTTGCAATACATAATCACAGATTATATTAAAATGTACATCGTTGACTAGCTCTACGATCATAATGCCCTCACGATTAAGGCGATACCTTTTTAAAAGCTCAGTTTCATTCAAAGTTTCCAAAATGTTGATGCGATTCTGAGGTGGATTGTCGGCAGCCATTTTAGGATTGTTTGTGATTTGCTCTTAGTGACTGAGGAGGCCTCCTCACTACTTCTAACTTGTCCCAGGTTTAGGAGCTGGTTTTAGCACTAAAACCCTTTGTGAAATACTCTTAGACCAAAGATGTAGGAGTCCTAAAGTTAGGACTGACACGCCCATTATTTTCTAAGAGTTTCTCCTAAATCAGCAAGTTAGGAGCTACTTTTAGCCTTAAGATGTTTTGTGAATACGGGCCCTGAGCAGGACAGCCTTGATGTAAAGAGCAGATAAAACATGTGCGTAATACTAATGCTGTGGAGGGGTGTGTGTGTGTGTGTGTGTGTGTGTGTGTGTGTGTGTGTGTGTGTGTGTGTGTGTGTGTGTGTGTGTGTGTGTGTGTGTGTGTGTGTGTGTGTGTGTGTGTGTGTGGCTTCATACCTTCACCAGGTCTCAGGCAGATAACCTGTGACATCACCTGTGTCTCAATCAGGCTCTTGCTGCTCCTCCAATGGAGTTAGGCTCCTCTTTGGCTTTATTTGTCAGCATGTTTGGTCACCTTCATCATCACTTCTCATGTCTGCACTGTAACATGAGCCGGCGGCACAATTTTCACTCGTCATTGTTTTTGCCTGGAACTATGACATGTTGTCTCTGAGCCCTTGTGTTTGTGTATGACGTTGATTGGAAGTGATGAGATTTATTCCAGCAGATGACTGAATTAACATTTTGTTTTCTGAATTTGAATGATTTCGGTTTGTCAGAGTTTGGTTTCTATGGTCATTCGTGCAATATTCCATCACTCACTGCATGTCAGGATATGAAAATGCACCTGTTGGTATCCTCATGAATTTCCCTCTCGAATTTTTGTGAACCCCACCCAACATTAAGGAGTGTGGTGCATGTAAAAATAAATAAAAAAAAATTACATTTTGGGCTCAAGATTCCTATGAAACCCCCCCCCCCCCCCCCCCCATCCAATAAATAAATAAACAAACAAACAAACGTGCCCCCAGGACAGAAACATGGAGAAAAAGGTGGCGTTCTAATGCACATGCTCAATAAAAAGTCATCTGGGCAGATAACACCAGTGACATCACTTCTCATCTGGATTATTGTAATGCCGTGTTTTCTTGCCTGAACCAAAACAGGATCTCTCAACTCCAGTGTGTTCAGAATTCGTTTAACTAAATCTCTGAAGTTTGATCACATCTCCACTATCTTAACTTTCCTTCACTGGCTGCCTATCTGTTTTAGAATTGATTTTACAATTTTAGTCTTGACCTTTAACTCATTGAATGCCAATGACGACAGCTGTCGTCAATTCAAATACTGACGTAGAGTGCCAATGACGACGGTTGTCGTCAATTGCGTTTTTTGACGGTGGGACGTGGATCAATCCCTGATACATCTCTGGTACAACTATTGTAGCTATTGGAGGTCTATAACCTAATTTACATATCCATTAGGTGGCGACAGTGCTGTCCAGATGAGAGAATGTGGAGTAAAAACACAGAAGAAGTCATTGGGGAAACGGAAACGCGGTGGTCTTTTGTAGTGAGCGGCGATCCTTTGATGAGAGAGACATGGCGAAGCGTAAAAGAAACCCCGACAAGTACAAGCAGCTTACTCTGCAAGAGAGCTTGTATTCTGTGCCTAAACGCGTGGCGATCGCTGGAGAAGGCACTAGTGGTGGTACCGGTGCCACCACTTCTGGTGGCGACCAGGAAAAAACGTTTCCCACTGCAGAAACCACGGTGCAGCTTGGTGGAGCTAACGGTGATGAAGACTATGGTAGTACACAGATGGGACCGGCGGCCTCTGTTACTGACACAGCACCCACCACCAGAGCTAACGTTAGATCGGGGGGCTCTTCCTCTCAGCATAGAGTGATCGATAGTACACAGATGGGACTGGCTGCCTCTGTTGCTACCACGGCACCCACCACCAGAGGTAACGTTAGACCGGCGGCCTCTTTTACTGCCACGGCACCCACCACCAGAGCTAACGTTAGATCTGGGCGCTCTACCTCTCAGCGTAGAGTGGTCGATACTAGTACACAGATGGGACCGGCGGCCTCTGTTACAGAGCGTGGGAGAGCTAGGAGTAGGCGGGTGCGTTTTCCCTCTCAGCGTGCAGAAGAACAAGTGATCGATGTAGACACCAGAGCCGTTAGACCGGGGTGCTCTTCCTCTCAGCGTAGAGTGATCGTTAGCTCTGCACCCACCACAGTGAAGCATGGTGGAGTGCGCGCTTCCTCTCAGCGTGCAGAAGAAAGAGATGAAGAAGACGATGGTACAAGTCAAGAATCGGACATAGTTTCATCATCTCAGCTCACAACTGAAACATCAGATACGTCGGATGAATTCAGTGAGCCGGATCCAGATTCATCCGACGAGTGGTTGCCTGATTATGGATCTGCAGGTAGCAGAGATTCGTCGCCTGACGGAGGTAGCAGAGATTCGTCGCCTGACACAGGCAGCAGAGCAGGTAAAACTTTTTTTCTAAATAGCCATAACATTGCAATAACACAATGTATATTTATGGTAGATATATTTCCACAGATCATGGATTGAGCAGGTTCAGGCATTATAGTCAGTAAAACTACAGCAATAAAACTGTGGTCAATTGTGGTTGATAATTGTAGCCTATATATTTCTACAGACTGTGGATCGAGCAGAGACACTCCCACGGCTTCCACGGGCAGTGCAAGGAAGACAGGTAATATATATATATATATATCCTACACATCATAAAACCAAGCAATAATGAAATGTATTTATGATAATTTATATATATATTTCAATAATTTACAGCTCCTACATCGAGGAGGAAACCCACTCCCACTCCCACATCCAGTACAAGGAAGAAAGGTAAAAAAAATATACATATATATATATATATATATATATATATATATATATATATATATATATATATATATACACATAACCAAGCAATAAAAAATGTATTTGATAATTATATATATTTCAATCATTTACAGTTGCATCGAGCAGAGGTGGGGAAGATGCAGGCTGGCAGGAGGCAGACTGGGAACCAAACCCGATCCCCTTCAGTGCAAGGCGTGGACCCCAGAATGCTGCTGCGGAGCTGGATTCCGGCCTGCCAGCTGACTTCCTGGAGCTGTTCCTGACAGACGAGCTACTCCAGCACATTGTGGACCAGACAAACAATTTTGCCACTCAGTATCTCCAAGCACACCCAGACAGTCTGCCACATAGCAGGGGTAATGCGTGGAAACCAGTGTCAGTCTCAGAACTGAAAACATTTTTTGGACTAACGTTCATCACTGGTTATATAAAGAAACCAAGCATTGCGTTGTATTGGAGTACTGAGGAAATAGATGCCACACCCTATTTCAACAAGACAATGGCAAGGAACCGGTTCCAATTGATCTGGCGCTTCCTTCATTACAGTGACAGTGCAGCACAGGATGCGACGGACAAAATGACTAAAGTCCGTCCTGTGTTGAACTATTTAGTCAACAAGTTCAAGGAGCTGTATCAACCAGGTCAAAACATTTGTATTGATGAGGGTATGATGCTGTGGAGGGGCCGTCTGTCATTCAAGGTGTACAACCCAATGAAGCCGGTCAAGTATGGAATAAAATCATACATACTGTGTGACTCTGCCACAGGGTACTGCTTCAACATGCAGCCTTATGTTGGGGTACCCAGCACTCTGCCAGACACTGTGTTCTCGCTCCTCGATCGCCTGCCAGGTCATGGTTACACGCTCTACATGGACAACTTTTACAACTCTGTTGCACTGTGTGAGCGTTTACTGGGAGCAAAAACCAATGTGTGTGGAACGCTGAGGAAAAATAGGGGGGAACCTCCGATCATCAGGGAGGTGACAAAGGCTGAGCTGGGGGTGGGGGGAAGAGTTGTGCGTCACAATGAGAGGGTGATGGTTTTAGCTTGGCAGGACAAACGGCTGGTCAAGATGGTGACAACGTGCCACAAAGACACCATGCAGAGCGTGGACGTGTGGCAGAAGGGACAGACAAGCAAAGTGGCTCAGCTCAAGCCAGAGTGTGTTGTAGCATACAACTCCTCCATGAATGGGGTGGATAGGTTAGACCAAAACATAGCCTACTACCCCTTCATCCGGAAGACACTGAACTGGCCCAAGAAGTTTGTAGCATATCTGTTCCAAGTGTGCATGTTCAACGCCTACATCCTCTACAAAGCCAGGAACCCAGGGGAGTGTAAAACCCTCTTGGAGTTCATGCGGAGGGTGGTGAAGACATGGACCTCAAAGCGACCTGTGCCGGAGCCGGAGGAGGAGGAGGAGGAGGAGGAGGAAGTTGCAGTTGAGGGGGCTGGGGCACGCAGGGCACCATACAACAAGGACCCAGCCTGCAGGCTCACTATCCCGATTGGCAGACACAAGCTGGAACGCCTGAGGCCCACCACCAAAGCAAGACCAACAAGAAGGTGTAGGGTCTGCATACGCAGGGGCCAGCGCAAAGAGAGCAAATGGTGGTGCAAGACCTGTTGTGTCCCCTTGCACCCAGGAGAGTGTTTCATAGCTTACCACACTCAACAGCACTATGGATAAACACACACACATAACTGTACATCATAACAATAACTTTGAACTGGACTTGCATCGTTGCAGCATCCCATACATACATAACTGTACAAATTTATTTTCTTTTTTTCTCAAAATAACTGAACTGTACTTTGAACATTTGAACTGTTCGATGAAGACCATGGTACTACTGGTAAACAGATGGGACCGGCGGCCTCTGTTAGCACGGCGTGCTTTTCCTCTCAGCGTGGAGTGATTGATGAAGACCATGGTACTACTGGTAAACAGATGGGACCGGCGGCCTCTGTTAGCACGGCGTGCTTTTCCTCTCAGCGTAGAGTAATCGATGAAGACCATGGTACTACTGGTAAACAGATGGGACCGGCGGCCTCTGTTACCATTTGAACTGTTCTTTGAACATTTTTGGTCAAGGGGATTTGAATTTGAATTATTCAAGAAAGTTGTGCATTTTGAAATGCTTACACATGTTGTACACCCGTGTATAGCGCCACCTATGGATGAATCCTGCCCATTCTTTCTGGCATAGTCACTCATGGTCTCTACTTGCCGTATGTAAATTTTTATATTTTTTGGTGAAGGGGTTTTTGAATTATTCAATAAAAACTTTGGAAACAGCCAAAGTGGCGATCCCACAGAGCTGCTGTTGCAGCTAAAAAATAATATTTTGCTATGAAAATTCCTTTGTTTTTGCTGTTTTATTGAAGGAAATGACTGTTCAAATGTTTTAGGTGTCACTAAATCAGAAAATATTAGGTTCATTGTCAGTGATGTGCTTGAAATGTTTCCTTTCACAAAAGTGTGATTATCTCAGCTTCTAAGTTGAAACGGCTGTTTTTCCTCAAATCAACCCATCTTCTCCGGCTGATACCTAAAGAACGGAAAATGGTATCAATAAACTTTTTTTTGCTGATGATACAATAGAGTCTCCTTGTTCTTTTTGCATGTTCGGTGTTTACATAGTAATATCACACAATAATCTGTCGGCCTCGAGAAATCACTGAAAACGCTCTGAAACTCTGGCACTGGGAGCGTCCGTTCTCCAAAAGTGGCTGGCACTCAATGAGTTAAGGCCCTCCATGATATGGCACCTAGCTACCTGTCTGAGCTTCTAAGTTATTATGTACCTGCCCGTGGCCTGAGATCCTCAGGTAAAACTCTTTTAGCTAGACAAAGGGTGACAAAGCCTTTGCTGTGAGGCCTCCAACCCTTTGGAATAGCCTTCCCGAGGAACTATAGACTTGCTAACTCACTGTCCTCCTTTAAGTCATCTCTCAAGACTTATTTTTATCATTTGGCATAGCCTTGATTTTTCTTTTTGTTTCTGTTACCAGTTCTCTTATGTCTATTTTATCCTTTTATATGTTTTTTTGTGATGTTTGTTTCTCTCTCTCTCGTTATTTTATGCACTGAATGTGACATTGTATATGATCACTTCCTTCTAATTGCCTCTGTTTGTGAAGCACTTTGTAACGGTTGTTTTGAAAGGTGCTAATAAAGCTTGTGTGTGTGTGTGTGTGTGTGTGTGTGTGTGTGTGTGCGCGCGCGTGCGTGCGTGTGTGTGTGTGTGTGTGTGCATGTGTGTGTGTGTGAGAGACAGTGTATGTGCGTGTGTGTTTCACACACATGCAAACATCGCCCCTGTCTCCATGTACATTTTTATACACATGAAACTTGGAATCAATATAAGTTCAGTAAATATAATGGGTGGTGGGGGGGTTTGCATCTGTTGCATTTACATTTGCTGATCTTACATTGATTATGAAAGTTAGATGCTTATAAAACGTGCTTGAGACAGAGGTGTGATCATGTTTGCATGTCTCTGTGTTTATGTGAGTGTGAAACTCTGAGTAATACAGTGAAACAAAGAGCCGTTCTACACAGGATGAGGTCTGCTAGAAGCAGAGGCGTTTAGGCACACCCCACAGAGACAGGATGTGAACTGCTGCTGTTTCATAGAAGTGTGTGTGTGTGTGTGTGTGTGTGTGTGTGTGTGTGTGTGTGTGTGTGTGTGTGTGTGTGTGTGTGTGTGTGTGTGTGTGTGTGTGTGTGTGTGTGTGGTGGTGGGGGGGGGGGGATTTCATAGAAATCCTCCCCAACCCGTGCTACCACAATGCAACAAGGCAATTATTGTAAGTCACTTTGCTTTGGATAAAAGCGTCTGCCAAATGATGTAATTTAATGTAATGTAAACGAATGTTACTCAATAACGTTCTCATTTGGTTAGTGTTGATGAAATATGAAAGCACTAATTTGAGGTGGGGGCAACATGTCCCGACTGTTTTCATTCCACTTCAAGATTCAAGATTTTTATTATCACTCCGTAGTACAAGTATCACGTGTGAAATTCTTGTGCTGTAGGCTCCGTTACAACATAGTGCAAAAATTAAAAGATATATAAATAAAACAAGAGGCAACAAGCAATAGAGCAGTAAGACACGCCACAGACAGTGGCGTATTCACTGCCCATAGTGCAAATGGCATGAACATACTTTAAACATAATTAAACATAATAACATTCTGTTAGGTGCAAATAGCGTATACCTAATTAAACATACTATTGAACATTAGTCATACATAATGGTAGCATCTACAGTGCGGTACAGTACGGCTACTACACTATTTATATTTGTTAAGGAGTCTCGTGGCCTGTGAGAAGAAACTGTCCCTCAAGCGATTTGTGCGTGCTCTTGGGACCCTGTATCTCCTCCCTGAGGGTAGCAGGGAGAACAGACTGTTGTGGGGGTGGTTTGTGTCTTTGATGATCTTCAGGGACCTCCTGAGGCACCACTGGTTGTACAGATCTTGCAGTTCTGGCAGCTCACATCCTGTTACGTGCTGGGCCGCGCTTAATTAAACAACGGTAAATAAACACTGTTTCCACCGTGCTTTTCACTGATTGGTCACAGATACTGTACACGTCATTTTCTGCGACATTATTTTCGCTAGTGTGAGGTTTAAGGACTAGTTAAGATGTACCTTACGTCTCCGTGGTGCAACTAAACAAAGACACAACTTTAGTGTCAAACTAAATAGTTTGAACATAGCAGTTAGTGTGGACTTCTCCCCTTCTCCTGTGGAGTTCTCCCCTGGAAGTGATTTTGGTATAGATGGACCACCATTGTACTTAAAGGGGGACTAACCCCCCAGATTTCCTGCAAAACGGCTCTCCACTCGATCTGAAAACCCCGCAGGCAATATGGCCGCCCACACTCCCCTCCTTACCTGGCAGAATTCCTCCCCCATAAAGTAACATATCTTGGCCAATAAGTATGTCACATACAAAATAAAACAACCCGTAATATCTTAATTTGATGTAGAATGCAGAGGACATGTAACTGTTTAGTTAAACTTGCATTCCAGGAATATTGTGCTCTAAAGATGACGATAGTGGCTCGAGACTGTTTCGTCCTGAAACCCACACGCTTTGCGGTGGTGGTTTTAGCGTAACCTATGTGGGATTCGAGGCGTAACCTATGTGCATTTTAGCGTAACCTATGTGGGATTCGAGGCGTAACCTATGTGGGGTTTGGCGTAACCTATGTGGGATTCGAAATAACGCATCCGAGATATAAAACGTTATGAATATAGCCACGTTATGAACAAAAAACTAACGCTGGTGATCCGTATGGAAACAGTGTTACTCGGAATGGTTAAAAGTTCTATCAATTTGGTCATTTAGTGGCGTTTTACTGCCATGTAACATAACTAACTAGCGGCTAACATTAGCCACAATAGGCATTACCCATGAATGCATTGCTCTTAAAGGGCTCGCGCCGCATGAACTACAGTAATAATTAATGGGGAAAAAAACAATTTTTCACATGAGTGGGGCGCGTGCTAAACCCACCGTGACGTCAGGATGTACCAATTATCCCATTAATTTGAGGGCACAAAAAAAAGCAGTGTTCCACCCATAGAGGGCACTTATGCCAGTTATGCTGCTGAAAAATGATACAAATGGTAGAATGGCAACGGTTTGGTCTCAAATGTGGAAATTTTGACCAGAATTCTTCACACCACCCCCAAAGTCATATATATTGGTTAAAAGCTGAAAAAAAGTGTTTTGGGGGTTAGTTACACTTTAAGCAAGCAGGATTCTACCTACTATTCTGTATGCAGAATATATATAGCGAGACTATTATGTTTTCATCATCATTGTAAAGCAACAGAACAGTAAATAGGATATTAATGTGATGTCTGTAGTTCTTCAGAGATCTAGCCTCTTCATTTTGCACTCAAAGTGCACCAGATTGATTAATTTTTACTTTAAAAGGTACAATACTTTCTCCCGAGGGCGGCATGCCCCCGGACCCCCCCTAGGGGGTCTGCAGTCCAGGATATTCTGATTGGGGGCTGAGCCCCACCAAAGGTCTAATCCTAAAAACCACCCCTGGTGTGGCTTCACACGTTCACCAGGTCTCGTCCATCTGACCCTGTGTCTCAGTCAGGCTCTATTTAACTGCTCCCGAGGACGAGCAGTTAGCGCCTTGCATGGCTGCAGACGCCGTCCGTGTGTGAATGTGAGTGTGAATGGGTGAATGTGAGGTATTCATGTAAAAGAGCTTTGGGTAGTCGATAGACTATATAAAATGTGCTCTATAAATACAGTCCATTTACCATCTGTTGCTGCTCCAATGGAGTTAGGCTCATTTGTGGTCAGCATTTTTGTTCACCTTCTCATATCACTTCTCATGCACTGTAGTAAATGAGCTGACAGCACAGTTAATTGGTTTTGTGCTGCAGAATAAAAATAACAAATAATGAAAAATAACTATAATGACAGAGGTAGGAGGTATCATGTTGCCATATTCAAATAAAGATTTTAAAATAAAAATGCGGGCATGAAACACATGAAACATGAAACAAAGAAAAAAACAAAATGCAGCATGGGAAAAAATATGCTGTATAAATGTGGTTTTCGCACTTCTGTTCAGAACCACCAATGTGTGAGAACTGAGCTGCTATATTCTCCGCAGTCTCAGGCAAGGGCACGAGATTGCAGATTCCAAGCAACAAACAACTGCCACATGATGACGCCAGTTCTTTTCATCTACGTCAGACCGCAATGTTCTATTCTCTATCATTCAATGTATTTCACAGATACAAAAATGAACAAAAGTATGTAGACATCTTAAATGAACCGTGCAATACATAATCACAGATTATATTAAAATGTACATCCTGATTAGCTCTACGATCATAATGCCCTCGCGATTAAGGCGATACCTTTTTAAAAGCTCAGTTTCAATAAAAGTTTCAAAAATGTTGATGCGATTCTGAGGTGGATTGCCGGCAGCCATTTTAGGATTTTTTGTGATTTGCTCTTAGTGACTGAGGAGGCCTCCTCACTACTTCTAACTTGTCCCAGGTTTAGGAGCTGGTTTTAGTACTAAAACGCTTTGTGAAATACTCTTAGACCAAAGATGTAGGAGTCCTAAAGTTAGGACTGACACGCCCATTATTTTCTAAGAGTTTCTCCTAAATCAGCAAGTTAGGAGGTACTTTTAGCCTTAAGATGTTTTGTGACTACGGGCCCTGAGCAGGACAGCCTTGATGTAAAGAGCAGATAAAACATGTGCGTAATACTAATGCTGTGGAGGGGTGTGTGTGTGTGTGTGTGTGTGTGTGTGTGTGTGTGTGTTTGTGTGTGTGTGTGGCTTCATACCTTCACCAGGTCTCAGGCAGATAACCTGTGACATCACCTGTGTCTCAGTCAGGCTCTGGCTGCTCCTCCAATGGAGTTAGGCTCCTCTTTGGCTTTATTTGTCAGCATGTTTGGTCACCTTCATCATCACTTCTCATGTCTGCATATGAGCCGGCGGCACAATTTTTACTCGTCATTGTTTTTGCCTGGAACTATGACATGTTGGCTCCGAGCCCTTGTGTTTGTGTATGAATTTGATTGGAAGTGATGAGATTTATTCCAGCAGATGACTGAATTAACATTTTGTTTTCTGAATTTGAATGATTTCGGTTTGTCAGAGTTTGGTTTCTATGGTCATTCGTGCAATATTCCATCACTCACTGCATGTCAGGATATGAAAATGCACCTGTTGGTATCCTCATGAATTTCCCTCTCGAATTTTTGTGAACCCCACCCAACATTAACTCATTGAGTGCCAATGACGACAGCTGTCGTCAATTCAAATACTGACGTAGAGTGCCAAAGACGACGATTGTCGTCAATTGCGTTTTTTGACGGGGGGGGGGGGGGTCCATCGAAGCCAGATCTATGTCCTGTAACATTTTGGGACATGTTGAATGTCTATAACCTATTTTACCGAGCCATTAGGTGGCGACAGTGCTCTCCAGATGACAGAAGTGTCAGGAATACAGCCTGACAAAGCCGTGATCAAAGACAAACCGCGCTCATGCTGCAGCCCAGAGCCATCATGTAGATGGCTCTGGGCTGCTTGCCAACAGCAATCAATCCGCGCACACAACTGCAGCTCCTCTGCCTGTCTGTCTGTCTGCATATAGTTTCTCAACACATTACCCACCAGAAAGGCAGCACCCAACGCCGAAGGGCCAACCCTTACCTGCAGTCGCGTTGGGCATTTCCTTGTTGCTGCTGTGAGCTGCCAGGAGCCGCGCGGCGCAAAAACAGAGGCTCCGAATAGACTTTGTGCGTGTGGGGACGAGTTTGCAGCTGACTCGGGGAGAGGCGGGGAGAGGGGGGTGGGGCACGCATGCACCACAGAACTAAACCAGGTCACATCATCAGAAAATATTAGCTAGTCAGTGAATGTGCTTGAAATAATGCATTTCACAAAAGGCTGAATATCTCAGCTTCCTGATAGAAAAGCATATTTTTGCTGTTTTTGACCTATCTTCTCCGGCTGATAACTAAAGAACGGAAAATGGTATCAATAAACTTTTTTTTGCTGATGATACAATAGAGTCTCCTTGTTCTTTTTGCGTGTTCGGTGTTTACATAGTAATATCACACAATATTCTGTGGGCCTCGAGAAATCACTGAAAACGCTCTGAAACTCTGGCACTGGGAGCGTCCGTTCTCCAAAAGTGGCTGGCACTCAATGAGTTAAGGAGTGTGGTGCATGTAAAAAAAAAAAAAAAAGTTAATTTACATTTTGGGCTCAAGATTCCTATGAACCCCCCCCCCCCCCCCCCCTTCAATAAATAAATAAACAAACAAACAAACGTGCCCCCAGGACAGAAACATGGAGAAAAAGGTGGCGTTCTAATGCACATGCTCAATAAAAAGTAATCTGGGCAGATAACACCAGTGACATCACTTCTCATCTGGATTATTGTAATGCCGTGTTTTCTTGCCTGAACCAAAACAGGATCTCTCAACTCCAGTGTGTTCAGAATTATTTTAAGTTTGATCACATCTCCACTATTTTAACTTCCCTTCACTGGCTGCCTATCCGTTTTAGTATTGATTTTACTATTTTAGTCTTGACCTTTAAGGCCCTCCATGATATGGCACCTAGCTACCTGTCTGAGCTTCTAAGTTATTATGTACCTGCCCGTGGCCTGAGATCCTCAGGTAAAACTCTTTTAGCTAGACAAAGGGTGACAAAGCTTTGCTGTGAGGCCTCCAACCCTTTGGAATAGAGAGCCGCAGGGATGACGTATTTTTGTAGGCTGAATGCGGAAGTCCCGAACTTCCTGGTTCTTCACTGTTTCTGTCTATGGGATTTTTGAATGGGTTTTTGGCGTGATGCTTCAAATAATGTCTGTGGGCAACGCAAGTTTAATCAAACGCGAACTAAGGTTCAGCGGGATAATCTTCACACATGAGGACCACTTTCATGAGTTTTGAAGCGTAAATGCGAGCCCTAGAAGTAAAAAGCTCGAGCTAAACTAATCCAGAACTACACACTGTCGCATAGGCTTCCACGTCACGTCTGGACTGTTGTTGATGTGTGCACTGATTACCCCGGGCTGAACGGGCTGAACCAGGTGAGGGAAAGAGAGTTTCCGTGTTCGTCGTTTGCAGTGGTGACGTTATTGACGTATATATCCCCATCGACTCAATAGTGTAGTCTCATTTAGCCGTTTGCTAGCTAGCCGCCCGTTTAACGGCATGTAAAAGCTTCAAAACTCATAAAAGTGGTCCTCGTGTGTGATGATATTACTAAACACTGGTTCGTGTTTGATTAAGCCAGCGTTGCCCAGAGAGATTATTAGAAGCATCGCGCCAAAAACCCATTCAAAACTCCCATAGGCGAAAACTGTGAAGAACCAGGGCTGTTAGCATCGATGATTTCCGGACTCGTTACTGCGGCTCTCTATAGCCTTCCCGAGGAACTATAGACTTGCTAACTCACTGTCCTCCTTTAAGTCATCTCTCAAGACTTATTTTTATCATTTGGCATAGCCTTGATTTTTCTTTTTGTTTCTTTTACCAGCTCTTTTATGTCTATTTGATCCTTTTATATGTTTTTTTTGTGATGTTTGTTTCTCTCTCTCTCATCATTTTATGCACTGAATGTGACATTGTATATGATCACTTCCTTCTAATTGCCTCTGTTTGTGAAGCACTTTGTAACGGTTGTTTTGAAAGGTGCTAACAAAGCTTGCGTGTGTGTGTGTGTGTGTGTGTGTGTGTGTGTGTGTGTGTGTGTGTGTGTGTGTGTGTGTGTGGGCGCGCACGTGTGTGTGTGTGTGTGTGTGCGCGCGGGCGTGCGTGCGTGCGGGTGTGTGTGTGTGTGTGTGTGTGTTTCACACACATGCAAACATCGCCCCTGTCTCCATGTACATTTTTATACACATGAAACTTGGAATCAATATAAGTTCAGTAAATATAATGGGTGGTGGGGGGGTTTGCACCTGTATCTGTATCTGCATTTACATTTGCTGATCTTACATTGATTATGAAAGTTAGATGCTTATAAAACGTGCTTGAGACAGAGGTGTGATCATGTTTGCATGTCTCTGTGTTTATGTGAGTGTGAAACGCTGAGTAATACAGTGAAACAAAGAGCCGTTCTACACAGGATGAGGTCTGCTAGAAGCAGAGGCGTTTAGGCACACCCCACAGAGACAGGATGTGAACTGCTGCTGTTTCATAGAAGTGTGTGTGTGTGTGTGTGTGTGTGTGTGTGTGTGTGTGTGTGTGTGTGTGTGTGTGTGCGTGCGTGCGTGCGTGCGTGCGATATTTTTTATTTTTACCATGTTGCATTCCGCACTTCGGTTCAATGTGTGCCCGTGTCTGTTTACCGGGTATATACGTCTGCCTGGGGGCCTTGAGGCGGAGGTAGGGGCGGAGCTTCAAGGTTTGAGCAACAGTTCGTGGGCGAATGGAGTCACGAGACTTAGTCACAAGATCATTTTAATGCTTTTCACTGGTTACAGTTTGTAAAACCCACAGACAGACGTGAAGGGTGACCAATGGCATTGATTTATGACAAAACATAAAAATGTGAAAGAAAGGACATATGAGGTCAGTGTTGACAGATACAGGTGATGATTTCCAGTCGATGTCAGTCGAGCAAGGGTCGATGGTGCACAATTGACCAACTGTGATGTCACTCGGGCAGTTGTGATGTCATCAGTGATGACACTCGAGCAACTGTGATTCAAGGGCCGATGGCATACAATTGCCAACTGTGATGTCACGGCAGTGACATTAGTTTCAAAAGTGTTGAGCGATGAAGCATAGTACATTTGGCTTTAGCTTATCTGTCCGACTCGTACTGTTTCCAATCAAATCAAATCTGAGTTTTGAATATTTGTTTTGTGCAGTCCTTAGTGCGATATGCATACTTGAAACAATGCCAGTTATGTAAACAAAGCATCAACTTTTCCTCTCTCTGCTCTACCTGCCTCAGTATTTTCCTGCCTAAAATACTGTGAATTCAGCCTGAGTGCAACCCAAAAACATACATACAGTAGCTCCTATGTTGTGTTGTCACCCAGTACCTGCCTGCGTTTAGTTCATTTGTACCCGCGCCCTGACCCATTCATTTACAGAAGTACATATATTTTTTAGCCAAGCTTTTTGCAGGACTCTAGCTCTAAGTAGGGTTTAGAAATGAGTGAAGGCCAGAAGAGCACAACATATTTACTGCATTTCAGGACGAGACAATTCAGACCAAAATGACACCTACAAACACAACCCAATCTATACACTCAAACTCATTATCTAACTATCTAGTTATCTAACTATATCTAGATACATACATGTAGGGCCCTATCTTCCCCTTGGCCTTAAAATAGCGTTTAACGCCAGGCCAAGCGCTATTTAGTGGGCGTGGTCAACGCAGTCCCTATTTTCCCCTCGGCACTACACCCGGCGTTAACCACTTAACCACGCCTTTTAAGCATAGAATTATGCACAACTGTGGTCATTGGTGAACTGCAATTACGCAATGACATTCTTCCTTTCGAAGCTCCGATCCACTCGATCCATGTCCGGGTTTTGGCTTCATGCTGTCATCTCTTCATGCCAATATGGATATCTCAGCACATCACAGATCATAGCCTGAATAAAACAATTCAACCTACAGCCAGGCAGGATATGACCTCTGTTATACGGATGGAGAGACTTAGGTTCCTGAGGACTGACTCACTTAAGAAATTCTCTGCCATTTGGGACCCGTTTCTAACGTACCTCGTTGAGGTTGGGGGGCGACGGGTGATTCGCCAGACTGGTTCCCCATGGATCCCCTGTGTGGGATCCTGGGCACAATACTTATAAGCATAAGCACCTTACAAGACTGGTAGCACGACGTCACACTGAATGTTGATAATGTGTTTTTGTTTGTTTGTTTTTTCTCTCTTTTGTTTTCCTGTGTCTGAGCCTGTTGTCTTGTTCGTATGTTGTTCAGGAAAGGAAAAAAAAACCTGCAGCCAGGCAAATACAGATCTGTTCAGCAGGGCTGAACGTTAACTATCGGTGACATTCCTGATAGCATCCAATTCCATGATCTTTATGTTGTAAACACATAACTTTCACAATAGTGAACAAGCACCCCCACTTGGCTCATTCAGGACAGGCTTAGTTTTATAACTTGTAGGCTACCTGCTGCTCCTGCACATCACAGCACAGGCTAAATGATGCGACATAAATATAGCCTACATTATGTAAAGTCATGGCATAAATGTGTTTTTATTGGAAAAAGTACATGTCAAGTAAGCTAAGTCTTGTTGGAGCGGACATCACAGTACAACCGTGTTACTCATCTATATCACATTGTATTTGCGATGGATATATATGCCACCTGGATTACATGTATGTTTCACATAGGGTTGTGTTTTGATTTTTATGTTTTATTTTGTCCAATATTGAAATGTTCTAGAATTGCATGTTGTGTTAAATATTATTTCTATCTACCACTTAGCCTACTTAGGCTGATTTTGTTGCTATTTCTTGTCAAAATGTATTACCCTTTATGCATGCTGGGAGATTTCACATGTGAGTCTGTGTGTGACTTTGTAGGGGAGCCGGCGCAGTGAATAAAGCCTGGTTTTGAAAAGCGCTAAGTGCTAAATTAACGCCAGGGGGGAAGATAGCGTTAGGCCGGTATTTAAGGCCGAAACGCCCATTCTGGCCTATTCTGGCACTGTGCCACGCCTCTGCAGCGTAAAGCGCATTTCGGGGCGTAAAAACATGATGCCATCTTCCCGAGTAAGGTGCAAAGCATGTTTTTTTTGTGTGTAACGCCAGTTTAGCGCCTAAGGCCAGGGGGGAGATAGGGCCCGTAGTCTACAGAGGCACCTGCAAAATACTTTTATTAAAGCTGCAGCACAATTTGTCACAATTTCAATCTACTTAGACCAGATCATTTAATGATCTTCATAGAGTTATCCCTGCTTTTATCACTTCTCATCTGGATTATGTTGTTTTCTTGCCTGAACCTTGACCTTTAAAGGAGAATTTCGTTTTTTTTTTACCTGGACCCATCTCCTGGCATTAATTATGATTTGGCCACTCACCCAGCGATCTCCGCGGCGTTTCTGGCCGTCCTAGCGTTGTTTTGAGATCAATAGCGTCCAAGTCAGTTGTAAAATGGAGCTGATTTGGGGCCAAGTGTGAGCCTGTCTTTCCTGCATCTAAATAGCTATTTTTATTCCCGTTTTCGCCAAATATCGTCATAATCTGATCCCTCAAGAACCACCAGAGTGATATTTCGCCAAAGGCTGTTTCCTGGAGTCGCACAGGGATCAAATTACCTCAAACGTGATCTCGGTCACCAAGTCTCGTGAAGTCCCGCGATACTTTCCTACGAAGTACAGGTAGGACGCTTTGCGGTGGTGGTTTTAGCATAACCTATGTGGGGTTTGGCATAACCTTCGTTATTTCGAATCCCACATAGGTTACGCCAAACCCCACATAGGTTACGCTAAAACCACCACCGCAAAGCGTCCTACCTGTACTTGGCCAGTTGGCAGGAAAGTATCGCGGGACTTCACGAGACTTGGTGACCGAGATCACGTTTGAGGTAATTTGATCCCTGTGCGACTCCAGGAAACAGCCTTTGGCGAAATATCACTCTGGTGGTTCTTGAGGGATCAGATTACGACGATATTTGGCGAAAACGGGAATAAAAATAGCTATTTAGATGCAGGAAAGACAGGCTCACACTTGGCCCCAAATCAGCTCCATTTTACAACTGACTTGGACGCTATTGATCTCAAAACAACGCTAGGACGGCCAGAAACGCCGCGGAGATCGCTGGGTGAGTGGCCAAATCATAATTATTGCCAGGAGATGGGTCCAGGTTAAAAAAAAACGAAATTCTCCTTTAAGGCCCTCCATGATATGGCACCTAGCTACCTGTCTGAGTGGGCCGATTTTAGCCTGCTACATTAGGGTGGGCTGGTAGGGGGCAACTTTGGCAGTAGGTTGCCAGAGGTTGTCAGTTCGGGGATGGAGATTAAATTGCATTATATTCTAATTTATAAAGAACGATTTGAAGCAGGGTGTAGAAGCCATTCCCAGAGTTTAGTGTAATGGGTACACCAAATTGTTCCAGTAGGAGTCAGCCAACTACTTGTGACATATTGACAGATATGGGAAGATGTTTATGTTCATTATGTTTAGTTTACTATGGGGGACCAACAACTTATTTTACATGTATTTACCTTATTGGTAGCCTATTATAGTGCTGTTCTGCATGTTAATTACATTGTTTCACAATGTTGACATGTTGGCAGCATGGGTGAGTCGGGTGTGCAGTTCAGTGACCCCCTCTGAGTTGCTGTGTGTGGGTAAGTGTGTTCTATTTCCTGTAGTCTTGTGTTGTATGCGGTGCAGGATCTGCTACTAAAATGGAGATAATCTCTCTCTCTGCCTGTTATTGCCACTGCCAACACTTAACTTGTTACAATATTTTCTTAACTTTTGATTGGGAGGGCAAGACTCATGTCTGGGTGGTCTTAGCCCACCCCTACCCATAGCTAGATACGGCCTTGCTGTCTGAGCTTCTAAGTTATTATGTACCTGCCCGTGGCCTGAGATCCTCAGGTACAACTCTTTTAGCTATAAACAAAGGGTGACAAAGCTTTGCTGTGAGGCCTCCAAACCATTGGAATAGCCTTCCTGAGGAACTATAGACTTGCTAACTCACTGTCCTCCTTTAATGAGACCCTCGATTCTAGTAGCTACAAAGGATTGGAAGATTATTTGAGACAAATGCATATAGGCACTTTCAATTAGCCTAACAGAAATTGCAATTGCATGCATTGCAAGGAGGAGATCCTCAAGTTTAAATAAACAATAAGTTATTAAAGGTGGCTCTGAATTAGTCATCACGTCAATTTCTGTACTAAGCCTTTGAATATCTTTACAGTAAATATGTGATCTGGGGCCACTTCCTCTGGATTAAATTGCAAAATGTTTTTTTTCCTCATGCTAGTATAGCCAGATAAAAGTATCAAAACGCCTGTTGTCCAGCTCAGTCACTATACAGTCTTGTCACTGGTGTGGTTGTTATATAGTGCAGTCTATATGAATGGTTCTATTTCTTTTTACTCTGGCACAGACTATTGATGAACGGATGTGCCTGTGCATGTGACACTGCTTATTTACATATAGCCTATATGCAGTGATTAGCCTAATTTGTCTCTAAAATATAGCACATTTTAAATCTTTTGTGTAACTTGTGAATATAAATTCTTGATTTACCATCTAAATGTGTGTGCTGCATATAGCCTTGTGTAACTGGACTCATCAGTCTCAACATACAGTGTGACATAGGGCTAAATACACAGTCAGTCTTCAGCTCATTGAAGCACATACATGCATAATGTTGGGTTGGGGATTTGGCTCTCAATGGAAAAGCAGTGGGTCCTCCTTGTCTAATATTAGAGCCTAATTCACACCCTATCATATTATTATTATTATTTCTTATATTAGTGGTTCTCAACCTTTTTACACAAGTACCTGAGAAATGACCACCATATGAGAGGGAGGGGCCCCCGCGTACCACCAGTGGTACCTGTACCACAGGTTGAGAAGAGAACCACTGTTAGCCCCCGCTGTAAATAATTAAGCCCCCCCTTTGCTCCCCCAACCACAATTGTCTGGAGCCGCTACTTGCTACAGCAAACATATTTCTCACTATATTATATATTATCTACCCCTATACACTGTTTCATGAATATGTTTCAACACCTGAAATCTTGGATATGGAAATTGATTGTGTTTTTTGATTGTCTGTGTTTTGTTTTCTTTTTGTCTTATTTGTCTGAATGTCTAGGTGTGGAAACCTACTGTGATGGCAGACAAGATGGAGCTAAATGTTTCGGAGCTCTAGGAGGAACTGTGGTTCTCCAACTGATCAATGAGACCTCTGAGTCTCAGACACCATATACATGGCACAAGAACAACAACAAAGTTCTCGTTGTGAGAGATAATGAGGTTAGGTCTAATAAGTTAGGGATGAGATCCTCCTATACTCCTAGTAATGGAACGTTAAAGATAAGGAACCTCAGCTTGACTGACAGTGGTGAATATACCCTTGAAAGGAATTATCCAGATGGAACGTCAAACCAAATGCGAAAACTACAACTGTCCCTTCAAGGTAAATAATTACTCTTATGAACAATTGAAGAAATTGATAATAATGATAGGCTGATGAGATCTCATAGCCACTTGTTAATGTGCAGCACAAAGAAGACTACTGCCTCCATTTGGATTCATGGCAATGCTCAATGTCAGTAATTTAAAGCGCCCATATTTTGCTAATATAATGGATTATTATTTTATTGTTGGCCTCCACTAGCTTTACATCATTCATACTGTAGTTCAAAAAACTCATTGTTTATCTTGTACTGGCTCTCACGGTCCCCTTCAGTTCACCCTCTGTCTGAAATGCTCTGTTTTAGTCTTCTTCTGCGTTTTGCTGCGGCAGGGAATAAACCCGCTCGTCGTTTCCAGTCTTCCTTTACGTTATAGCCAGACGCAACGCTACAATATCTATCATCTGTGTGTCTGTCTATCTGTCTGTCTGTCTGTCTGTCTGTCTATCTACAGTATCTATCTATCTATCTATCTAGATGGATGGATGGATGGATAGATAGATAGATAGACAGACAGACATGCATAACAGAAACAGACAGACGATCTCTGCTTTGGCTACTAAGTTTGGTAGTTGTAAAACAATTATTTCAACGAGCAACAGATTGTCAAAACGAATTTGACCATAGATGAAAAACGTGACTTGGACGTAACAAGAAAGAATCTATATGAACATATATGCAACTATATGCAACCTATATGCAACCTATATGCAGCATATATGAGCATATAGGCCATATATATGCCGCATATAGGCCAGAATTAGGTGCATATATGCGCATATAGGAGCATATAGGCCATATATATGCCGCATATAGGTTGCATATAGGCCAGATTTAGGTGCATATATGCGCATATAGGAGCATATAGGCCATATATATGCCGCATATAGGTTGCATATAGGCCAGATTTAGGTGCATATATGCGCATATAGGAGCATATAGGCCATATATATGCCGCATATAGGTTGCATATAGGCCAGATTTAGGTGCATATATGCGCATATAGGCCACATTTATGCCGCATATAGGTTGCATATAGGCCAGATTCAGGTGCATATAAGTGCATATACCGGGCATATAGGTCTCCTATAGCTTCTTTATATCCACATATAGGTACTATATGTGCACATACAGGGCATATATGTCTCCTATATAGCTTCTTTATATACACATAAAGGCCCTATATGTTCATAATACAGGTCAGGTCTCACTTCTTTATATCCACATATAGGCCATATATGTACACAATACAAGGTATATGCCTCCTATATAGGTCATTTACAAATCTGTTTGTATACACTGTGTCATAATCCATATATACCCAGCGAGCACAAAACGTTTTTTCAACGTTGATTTTTAGTTTAAATCTGGGTGATATTGGGTTTGAACGTCTAAGACCTAATTTCACCCTCTTTTCAACCGGCTAAAATGCGGTTACAACGTAAACGTGTAAAAAAACACAATTTGGTTCATCATATTGTTAAAACATTTGTTGTAGTTTGGAATAGAGACAATATTGATAGTGTGTGAATTGGCATTTTATTGTCTTTTATTGTGTAACTGAGAGTTGAAATCTGATCTACACGAAAACTACATTTCAACGCATTTTATGTCACATGAAATATCATAAATATGGGACTATAGGCTATGTGGTGCCAGCAAAAAGCTTCCAGGACACAACTATGGTTAATAGTTTAGCGCAATACTATAAAATAATGAATTCAGTTCCTGCAGCAACGAGCATGCGCAAGTACTTACTAGCTGTGACTGACTAGACCAAAGCAGTCTGCACCGGTCTGCACCAAGTGCGGAACGAGGTGCTCTGGGCACACTATGTTATTGTAACAGACTATACGAGGCTCTGTGTAGGCCTACCTCCTGAGTCGCTGGTGTTAAATGAAGTTAACATCTGAAGCCATACAGCCTACAGACTATAGATGCACACACACACACAACATCATTTTAGTCTGTTACGATCGTACGCATCACATAAAATAACTTCCCGATCGCTGACAATTGTGGTCTACGTTGTGTGCTAGAGAGTATATAATGTGCCCGGCTCTCTGGTTAGTATAAGACAATGTATAGCTCAGCACTAGAGCGCA
Organism: Poromitra crassiceps; assembly: GCF_964638095.1. Taxonomy (NCBI): domain Eukaryota; kingdom Metazoa; phylum Chordata; class Actinopteri; order Beryciformes; family Melamphaidae; genus Poromitra; species Poromitra crassiceps. The sequence goes on from NC_139630.1 coordinate 14,595,977, forward strand.
CGGCTTGAACCTTGGAGAACGGGGTTCGAATCCTGTGTGCGCTGCTATTTTTTTTTATTTAAAACCCTACATATAGGTACATATATGTACATATAGGTTTCCCATATATGGTGCATACATAAAATTGGCCGATTTCCTATATTATATGTACATATAGGTACATATATGTACCTATACATATAGGTACATATATGTACATATAATATAGGAAAACGGCCAATTTTATGTATGCACCATATATGGGAAAACTATATGTGGCCCTATATTAAAACATATAGGGTACATATAGATTCTTTCCATGTGGGAAGCAAGCCATCAATTGATATATCAACATCCCCCTAGCTACAGCTCCGCTAGGCCCGAGCTGCGCCTGGCCGAGTAGGGCATCACTTACTGCGTTAGCTAACTTCCCAAATGCTTGTGACTATAGCTGGGCCTCTCCTAGCAAAGGCTACATGGACCAAACAAAAATGAGGACTTGGAGAAGTCAGCAAGTTGGACTAACGTTACAAGTTCTGAAAATGTGTGCCTTCATTATTTCAGTTATTTTATATCGGTTGGTCATTATGTCTATGAAACTCTGTGCTGCTAGGCTAACATAGCAAACACTAACATTAGTGCTTCCTAGCACAGCACATTGTTTCGCAGTACAACCGATGTGGGATGAGACACATATTTTCAGAACTTACCACTTCAGTCAAGATTCAAGATTCAAGATTTTTATTGTCACTCCATGGTACAAGTATCACGTGTGAAATTATTGTGCTGTGGACTCCGTTTACAACATAGTGCAAATAGTACAAATATAACAAATATAACAGGGCATATGGCTGGTTTCACACCGGCGACCCAAGCCTTGCCTATGCCTTGCCTTTACCCACGCTTTTTAATAGGCGTCCGTTTTAGTCAACGAGGCTGTGTACACCGGACGCCTGAGCGTGAACCCTGCGTGTACCCACGCCTTGCCTGTGCCTTGCCGAGTTTATCGAATAGGCGAGAGTTCTATTTTCACGCCGACAAGGCGCGTGCAGGCAGGCTTTTCTGTCAAGCCATGAAAGAAAAACGCGACAATATCCGTGGGAACTGGCAAAGTCAACTGAATTTCAAAATAAAATGGAGTTTCTACAACAGTATTGAGCAGAGAGAGAGAGCGAGAGAGAGATTGACGGGTGGCTATCACGTGGGGCTTTCTCCCTGTCGGCAAACAAATCTTCATGAGAGAGAATAGCGACCGAAGAAGCAAGATGGACAATGTTGTTGTGCCAGCACATATTCTTGCAAGATCACCTCTCTAAAATGTCCGACTATAGTCAGACCTGGTTATACATATCCAGCATCAATAGAACATTAAATATATCAGATTTATTTTACCTAGAGTAGAGGCTACCCATGACAATTCTGGACAACACGTGAAAAAATACAGTCGGGAGAGAGGAGAGGCGCTTGTGACTCGGCTCCAGGTTCGGCGTGCAAAAGGCGTGCGGTGTGATCGCAAAAGCGTGTAACAGGTTCACGCCCAGCTCGGCGTAGGCGTGGGTTGAGGCAAGGCAACGCGTGGGTTGTCTGTGTGAAAGAAGCCTATGGGTGCAAAAACAACAAGAGACACAACAAGCATAAGGCAGTATAGTGATAAGACAAGTCAGAGACAGTGGCATATTCACTGCACATAGGTGCACGTGTCGGGTGCATACTTTAGACGTGCTTAAACATTTTAAATTCTGCGTATTTGACATACAGGTGCAAATAACATATTCCTTATTAAACATACAAATAAACTCGGCATTTTAAATTCGGCGTATTTGACATACAGGTGCAAATAGCATATTCCTTATTAAACATACAATTAAACGTTAGACATACGTAGTGGTAGCAGCTACAGTACGGTACAGTGCGGCTACTACACTATTTGTGTATGTTAAGGAGTCTCGTGGCCTGCGGGAAGAAACTGTTCCTCAAGCGATTTGTGCGTGCTTTCGGAACCCTGTATCTTCTCCATGAGGGTAGCAGGGAGAACAGGCTGTTGTGGGGATGGTTTGTGTCTTTGATGATCTTCAGGGACCTCCTGAGGCACCGCTGTTTATACAGTTCATGCAGATCTGGCAACTCACTCCTACATCCTCGCTCACTTCCAAGTCGCCTCCTTATTTTTGCGGTCCTGCATCCGTTACTCCATGACGCTACTGGTGTGTGTGCTAGCCAAGTCCCAATCTGACAGCCAGGTTAGCAAGGCAACAAGGACTATCTGACGTCAGCTAGACCTGTCGCACTCGCACCCGGGGGGGGGGGGGGGGGGGGGGGGGGCGCGGGGGGGGGACCCAAGTTCGTGAACCCAAGTTTGGCTATGTTAAGCAGTTAATTTTGAATATCTATTACTATGGTAATGACAGAGCAGAGGTAATCTGCGATGTATGGGGCTGTTCACACGTTAACATTTGCATTTTTTCATGCAAAAAGCGCTACCTGGAGCACTTTTTGTGAGGAGAGATAAACCGATGGACCGTGATATTAGGTGATGTTAGCTTAGCTGCAGCTGTTAGCCTACCTCAGTATCTCCGGTGGTTGGATGGCATTGGTTAGCGCTTCGTTCGATCAGACAGTAGTGTTGTGAAATAAGCAAATGCTCATTTCCAATACATGACCGGTATAATCCATTCTGTTTTATTATCACTGCTACAGTAACGTAAATCCACAGATTACAAGGTCCAGTGTTCTGCCAAAAAGTGAAAACTGACCAGTGATTAACGTCAGCAGCAGCTAAAAAATAGTGATCGCCATAAAGCAATTGTCTCCCAAAAAGTGATTTTTCTTCTCCACATTTCTTGTGGCTAACGTTATGAGAAATGAGAGTGTGGTCAGTAAACTAGTGCAAAGTTTTTAATGAGTTTTATCAGTCGTGCATTATGGAGAAGCTTGTGTCTGTCTCGTTAACGGGAGCATATCTCCAGCCACTGTTTTCGTGGTTAAAACTTTCAATATAATGTTACTTAAAACAAAAGTAGATACCTACGTTGGAAGAGAAAAAGGTATTTGAATGAACAAAGCTGATGTTAAGATTACATATGGAGTGAAACTGGCTGTATAGCATTACTCAAAATTAATATTAATGTTAACACTACAATAAGGGTTTATTTTGAAAGCCCTAAAGCGCAGGTGGCGTACTTTTACATTCTGGCTGACTTGACGACCGTGCACTTATGCCTGGCTGAAACACAGCCATGATGCCTGTGCATAGATCTACAGTACCATTCAAAGGGGTGGGGGGTGAAGCGAGTACCCGAACAGCGGAAATGTTACTCGAGTACTGTCGTTATGAAGTACTTGAGACGAGTACCCGAGTACTCCAGCTCATCCCTACTCCCATTAGCACAATTAAATGCATTCCTTTGAATTGAGCTTTTGCAAGAAAACATAGGCTGCACACACACACACACACACACACACACACACGCACGCACGCACGCACGCACACACGCACGCACACACACACACACACACACACACACACACACACACACACACACAGCACAGACATTAAATCATTTTAGGTGATAACAGAAGGCTATCATTCCACAATGCTTTTTTTTTAAATAATTGCTGCTGTCGGTCGGAAACCTTGTATCTCCAAATTAGGCCATTTTCTTTTTATTTCATTTCATTTTTTCATAAATGGATTTAGTGGGTATCCAAAAATAACAAGTGAAAGTTTCAGATACTTTGGGACCAGCAAAAGATGTTATTATTATTATTATTATTATTATCTCCGCCAGGAGATTATGTTGGCTGGCAATTTCTTTTTTGATCTCAACAACTTATCTCAATATCTCAACAAGTTATCTCAACATCTCAAGAACCGTTGGTCGGATCGACTTCACACTTTGGGAGTGTGCAAAGGAGTACGTGACGGGAGTGCAGTGACCTGTTTTCGTGCAATTCGGCATAGCGACACCTACTGGAATTTTTTTTTTAAACTTAACTTATCTCAACAACCATTCGTCCCATCGACTTCAAATTTGGGGTTTCGTTAAAAAAAAACGAAACCACAATTATTCTAACACAAACGCACAATAAAAAAACTTGCCAAAAACACAAATACGTGCATTACAACACATACAATAAACGTCCTTCCGAGTCCGCATTTATGAGAGCATCGTCGAGGTAGATGTAGACACGTATCCCCTTCGTACGGAGGGGAGCTGTGTTCACACAGGCGCCGAACGTTTGCGGACTCAAGGACAGGCCGAAGGGCAGGACGCAGAACTCGTAGGCCACCCCCTGAAAGGCAAACCTGAGGTATTTCCTGTGCCTCTCCACTATGAAGACATGAAAGAAGGCATCCTTCAGTTCCCCTGAGGTGAAATGGTCCACAGGACATTGAAGAGGCGGGGGAGGGTAAGCATGCGAAAGGCAACTTTCTCAGCATCTTGTTCAGAAGCCAGAGGTCTAATATTGGCTGCATGGAGCCATCCATCTTCTTGGGCATGGCCAAATACCTGTGGTAGAACCCTGCGCGCCTCTCCGCCTCTGGTACCAAGCATATCGCCCCCTTCGCCAGGAGAGAGGAGGCGGGAGAGAAGGTGGGGCGAGAAGAGTGAGTGAAGCGATGCTCCCACGCTGCATGACCCGGGCTGTGACAGACACGGGACACGGCAGGGAAAATGCCTCTTGGGGGCGGGCTCGTCCCGGGCTCGAGAGTTGCCCGGCAGGGCCACTCTAAAAAGTGAAAGCGTCTTGAGAGCTCTGCGCTGAAGTCGTGGACTGGGCACAGACGGCTCGAGCTGGCAGGGGGCACTCTAAGGGTAAATCCTCTTGGGGGCTCCAAACCGAAGTCGGCCACTCAGGCACAGACGATGGTGGGCTCGCTCCCCTGCCAAGCAGCAGCAATGGACGTTGCTGCTGGCGCGGCCCGCGCTGCTGCATGCCGGCGCTGCTGTGCCAGGCCATTTGTTCACCACCGGCGGTCCGCAGAGGCCAGAGAGACCGCCGTTGAGTAGTCAGCTGTGTCAGGCTAAGCTGTATGCCTGGGACCCATGCAGGCAGAGTAAACTGGGCTGCTAACGCGCGCACTTACACACGGCACGCGGCCTCACTTAGGGGAGGCTAGGCTATCTGGCCGGCCGAAGCTTACGTGAGCTAGCTACACTGGCTAACGACAATCACTCCCTAGCCGGGGAGGTAGAAGCAGTCAAGCTAGCTACAGCTAGCGTACTAGAGCTAGCTAGTCTAAGCCGTCAGCAGCCCAGCCCCACAACAGCCGATGCAACAGTGGTTGGTAAACAAGCTACGGCTCTGCCGTTTCCATATCAAAGCTAGGTGGGAGGACACAACCTAGCAAGCTTAAGATAGCAAACCCAGACGGGAAGTTAACAAGCCAGACGAGTATGCCTACACCCCAGCGGGGGGAGGCAGTGTACATAACGTATGCGACAGTAGTGGCGGTCCACGAGCGCGTGCTCAGCACAGCCTAACTAACGGCAGGGGAAACTTGTTATAAGCAAGAAGGCAAGTGAGTAGCGAGCCGACTAACCATGCACGCACACCGGATAGCAGCCTAGCGAAGTGACGTTAGCGTACAGCAGTAAGCCAGCATAACACACTTCTACCCTGCTATTTTTAGGGGAAGGCGGGTTTACACACAGCCTAACTTGCGGCAGGGAAAACTTGCTATAAGCAAAGAAAAGGCAAGCAACAGCAAGCCAGCTAATCCATGCACGTGCACCGGATAGCATTTGTCCATGGCCAACTCGGCCCCGCACCGGCCGACTAGCTCACAGACTGCTAAGGCTAGCAGAAAACCACGACAAAAAATACTCTTAGCTTTCGCTGGTGGTCACTGCCATTCCATAGCGAACCGGACTGGGTCTGGGAAGCAGGACCCACCGCTGTTGTCAAGTTCAAGTTCATTTATTTGTTTGTCCCAGAAGGGCGATTTGATTTGCAGCAAAACATATAAAGGCAGACATAAATCACCAGGGAGACATAAAATCACAAGATAAAACACATGATAACCTAAAATAAGACATAAACAAGTACGAAATGTAAGACACATAAAACAATACAAATCAGGATGGCAGTTCGAGGTATCAGTGCAAGTGCAGGTAACCCAGACAGGGCCTAGCTGAGGTCAAAAAGTAGCAGCACATCAATGAGAGTTAGGCAGCAGCAGTTCAAAGTGCTAGTGCAAGTGAGTGAGTAATATAAGGCAAGGCTAGGCTTAGTAACCGCCTTACACATTACAAGAAGATGTAGCTACAATAAAGCTATTGTATGTGTATTTCCCAGTAATACACATACATGTGTGTGAAATACATAGCAACAAATTTGTAAAACAAGCAATAGATAAACAAAAAACACAGGCTGATCATTCAGCGTAGTTAAGTCCCACAGTAAGCAACAAGTTACCTCCGCTGTTCTCGTGCTGGTTTGTGGAACAGTTGAGATGGGAGTAGCAACTATCTAAGAACTAACTATGCTAGCAATGGTCTTAGAGAAGGACAGTCTTCAGGGATTGCTGGAAAAGCAGAGTGGTGTGGGTTGGCTATTGGCACGGACGTGGCTTCAGCCACGGGGGCAGAGCGGGTGGCTGCGTCATAGCCAACGCCAAGACGCCTTCAGGTGTAATGGGTGGTTTAATAGTGGTCAATTTCTTGAGAAATGGAAGTTTTCCAGTTGGATCGCTGCGTAGTGCAGCTTGGCATAGTGTGAGAATCCGAAGTTCGAAACGAAGTAAAACTAATCTTTGAAGCTTTAGGCTACCTTTACTGGGCAGGGCAGCCCGGTGCTGCCTCTGAGTTTGGGGCTAACTAACGTTAGCCAGGCTGCTTGGTCTCTTCTGTATATCCTTAAAACAGCTACGAGGAGAGGAGCTTGTGTGAACAACATCCCCACAGTGAAAGCACTTCCCTGAGATATCCATATAAAAACTCTGATGCTTTACCCCAAACCTCCGGTGTCTGTTTGTGATGGCAAAGGCTAACGGCTAACCCGTTAGCTGATGGCTGCTTGTGTGCTAACTTGTGTGGGCCAATACCTGGGAGTTGTAACGTTATGAATAGACATCGACCAATATGGGTTTTTCAATAAGGTGAGTCTGAGGGTGTAAAGCTAAGGGATGGATGCTTGAGATAGCTCTCCTGTATTAGCGTAGGTTACAGCTGATAGTAACCTGTTGCAGGATGCAATAAATGCATGGAATTGCAAGTCAAGTATCGCCTCTTCCTTAGCCATTTTGGATTTAGGGCTCTCAAAGTGAAAGGCGTGGTAGCTAAATTTGTTTATTAACCTTCATAGATGACAAATCCACTGAGAAACAAACAAAGGTCATGGAATCGTCACTGATGACTCAACTATACATACATATTTGAATCTTTGGATAAAAACCCACTGGATGAAGCCACAAAAAATGGTGGTCAAGCTAAAAACAAGCCTGTTCCTCTCTGTTCAAAGTTGACATTTTGGAGGTTTTCACACAACAGTGACACACTGACTTCCATGGCATGACTCCAATTGTATTGTATAAGTCCAAACTGATATGAGTCTATTTCCCTGCCTCAGCCCCTGTGTCCTCCCCCCTGCTGGTCTCTGAGTGCTTGTCCAAGAATGAGGGGATGAGGGTGGCCTGCTCTGGGGGGGACAGTGCTGAGTACAGCTGGACTCTGGATGGACGCACACTGACAGAAGCCCAGCTCATCTCTGGAAATGATAAGAAGAAAATCATCACCCTGAGACCAGGCCTGTCAGGACAACTCGTCTGCTCGGTCAACAATCATGTCAGCAGAGCCACTGCAAGCAAGGACATCTCAGCCTGTGAAGGTTAGCCAGATTGTAACATCTCAGCCTGTGAAGGTTAGCCAGATTGTAACATCTCAGCCTGTGAAGGTTAGCCAGATTGTAACATCTCAGCCTGTGAAGGTTAGCCAGATTGTAACATCTCAGCCTGGGAACGTCGGTCAGAACATAACATCAGCCTGTGAAGGTGCAGCCAGAATGTAACATCTCAGCCTGTGAAGGTTAGCCAGATTGTAACATCTCAGCCTGTGAACGTCGGTCAGAACATAACATCAGCCTGTGAAGGTTAGCCAGATTGTAACATCTCAGCCTGTGAAGGTTAGCCAGATTGTAACATCTCAGCCTGTGAACATCGGTCAGAACATAACATCAGCCTGTGAAGGGGAGTCAGAACGTAACATATCAGCCTATGAAGGTGCAGCCAGAATGCAGGGCCTAAAATTCACTTTGCAAAGTGTGGGGCGGGGGATTCCCCCCATATGTTCTTCAGATAGGGGGGATTTATAGATTTTAGGGGGGATTTATAGACTTTGAGGGGGATTTTTTCAGCCGATACTATAACCGACAAATATCTGCTTCTCCTGTCCGATAAGCAATAATCATTTCACATTTTTGTATTTAAAAAAGGATTTTTTTTTCATACTTTTCGCATTTCAGTTAACAAAACAATTAAACACAGTACAGATACAAAACAAGATAAGTGGAAAAATAGAAAAAATACCCCCCCCCCTCCAAGGCTCAAAAGAAAAAAGAAAAAAGACAGACTACACAGGGACATCACATTTCAGTTCAACCATATGTTTTCAAGTATTATGGAGCTGTATAAAAGTCTGTAAATACCATAAGGCAGTACCCTCAATGAAGAGAAGACTCCTCCATAAAGTCTATAAAGGGACTCCAGGTTCAAGTGAAGTTTTCGCGGACTCTGCTTACTTTATATCTGAGCTTTTCTAGGGGCAAAAAAGAGAGTACCTCCCTCAACCACTGTAGAAATGAAAATACCCGCAATCCCGTGCTGAGCTTTAGGCCCTGAAAATGTAACATATTAGCCTGTGAAGGTGCAGGTGAGCCAGAACGTAACATATCAGCCTATGAAGGTGAGTCAGAACGTAACATATCAGCCTGTGAAGGTGAGTCAGAAGGTAACATATCAGCCTGTGAAGGTGAGCCAGAACGTAACATATCACTCTGTGAAGGTGAGTCAGAATGTAACATATCAGCCTGTGAAGGTGAGTCAGAACGTAACATATCAGCCTGTGAAGGTGAGTCAGAATGTAACATATCAGCCTGTGAAGGTGAGTCAGAATGTAACATATCAGTCTGTGAAGGTGAGTCAGAATGTAACATATCAGCCTGTGAAGGTGAGTCAGAACATAACATATCAGCCTGTGAAGGTGAGTCAGAATGTAACATATCAGTCTGTGAAGGTGAGTCAGAATGTAACATATCAGCCTGTGAGGTGAGTCAGAACATAACATATCAGCCTGTGAAGGTGAGTCAGAAGGTAACATATCAGCCTGTGAAGGTGAGTCAGAACATGACATATCAGCCTGTGAAGGTGAGTCAGAATGTAACATATCAGCCTGTGAAGGTGAGTCAGAACGTAACATATCAGCCTGTGAAGGTGAGTCAGAACGTAACATATCAGCCTGTGAAGGTGAGTCAGAATGTAACATATCAGTCTGTGAAGGTGAGTCAGAATGTAACATATCAGCCTGTGAAGGTGAGTCAGAAGGTAACATATCAGCCTGTGAAGGTGAGTCAGAACATAACATATCAGCCTGTGAAGGTGAGTCAGAATGTAACATATCAGCCTGTGAAGGTGAGTCAGAACGTAACATATCAGCCTGTGAAGGTGAGTCAGAACGTAACATATCAGCCTGTGAAGGTGAGTCAGAATGTAACATATCAGTCTGTGAAGGTGAGTCAGAATGTAACATATCAGCCTGTGAGGTGAGTCAGAACATAACATATCAGCCTGTGAAGGTGAGTCAGAACGTAACATATCAGCCTGTGAAGGTGAGTCAGAACGTAACATATCAGCCTGTGAAGGTGAGTCAGAATGTAACATATCAGCCTATGAAGGTGAGTCAGAACATAACATATCAGCCTGTGAAGGTGAGTCAGAATGTAACATATCAGCCTGTGAAGGTGAGTCAGAACGTAACATATCAGCCTGTGAAGGTGAGTCAGAACGTAACATATCAGCCTGTGAAGGTGAGTCAGAAGGTAACATATCAACCTGTGAAGGTGAGTCAGAAGGTAACATATCAGCCTGTGAAGGTGAGTCAGAATGTAACATATCAGCCTGTGAAGGTGAGTCAGAACGTAACATATCAGCCTGTGAAGGTGAGTCAGAAGGTAACATATCAACCTGTGAAGGTGAGTCAGAAGGTAACATATCAGCCTGTGAAGGTGAGTCAGAATGTAACATATCAGCCTGTGAAGGTGAGTCAGAAGGTAACATATCAGCCTGTGAAGGTGAGTCAGAACGTAACATATCAGCCTGTGAAGGTGAGTCAGAAGGTAACATATCAACCTGTGAAGGTGAGTCAGAAGGTAACATATCAGCCTGTGAAGGTGAGTCAGAACATAACATATCAGCCTGTGAAGGTGAGTCAGAAGGTAACATATCAGCCTGTGAAGGTGAGTCAGAAGGTAACATATCAGCCTGTGAAGGTGAGTCAGAAGGTAACATATCAGTCTGTGAATGAGTCAGAATGTAACATATCAGCCTGTGAAGGTGAGTCAGAACGTAAAGTGAAAGTGAAGTGAAGTGAAGTGCTGATATGCAAATGTTTGTCATTACAGTGCACTTCCCACATGTGGGGCTTTGTTGTCTGATGTCACATGAGCAGTATGATTGGTATGCCTGGAATTCGTCCACTGAGAAACGTTCTGTGGTCTCTGTAGTGCAAAAATAAAGTGTGATTAAAATGCGTACATTTTTTTAACGCATCATTTTTTCTGTAATTAATTAATCTAAATTAACGCGTTAAAGTCTCAGCCCTAAATAATACATAATAATAATTAATTGTATTTATATAGCACACTTTAAAATCAAACTGACATCTCAAGGTGCTTCACAAGAGAAAATACAAGCACACACAATAAAAGATTAAAAACACTTAGGTAGAGGATTAAAAACAGGCCCTAGTCGCAGCGTGAAAAAGGTGGGTCTTTAGGCTGCTTTTGAAGGCAGCAAGGGAGTCAGAGGCCCGGATGGATCCTGGGAGCAGATTCCACAGGCGTGGCCCCAGTGCACAAAATGCACGATTTCCCATGGTTGAGAGCCTTGTGCGTGGGATAGCAAGGAGATTTTGGCTGCCGGACCTGAGAGTCCGGGATGAGGTTTGGGGGGAGAGGAGGTCCAGGAGGTAGGTCGGCCCGAGGTGGTTGGTGGCCTTGTAGACGAGCAGGAGGGTTTTGTAAATGATGCGCTGGTTTATTGGCAACCAATGGAGGGAGTGGAGGACTGGGGTGATGTGCTGGCTTTTCCGGGTTTTTGTGAGGACACGGGTGGCACTGTTTTGCACATATTGTAGTCTCTGGATGTTTTTGGCGGGGAGGCCTGCCAGCAGTGAGTTACAGTAGTCGATGCGTGAGGTGATGAATGCGTGGACCAGTCTTTCGGCATCAGATTGGGAGAGTGAGGGCCTGAGTTTGGAGATGTTCCTCAGGTGGTAAAATGATGTTTGGCAGACCGATTTTATGTGGGCATCAAATGACAGTGATGTGTCAAATTTAACACAGAGGCTGGTGACAAGTGAGGACAGCGGGATGGAGTGGTTGTCAACGGTGATGTGGGTGATACCGGCCTGTGTGGTTTGGAGGTAAATTTGAGTGTCATCAGCATTATGAATGAAAGCTGATGCCATGGCTGCGTAGTAGCCTATGTTGCCAAGGGGGAGCATGTAAGCTAGGAACAGCAGGGGCCCCAGGACTGACCCCTGGGGGACACCACAGGTGACACGACCGATGTTGGAGGTGTGGCTACCCAACTTGACATACTCCCGTCTCCCTGAGAGATAGGAGTGAAAGAAGTCGAGTCGAATGTAGGGCATTTTCTCTGCCTAGGCACATAAACCATGCGTTCTGCAACCGTCACCCCCTGCACTGATACAGGAGAAACCTCTGAAGCACTAGAGCTAGTGGAGGGTCCAGGGGCTGTCTCTCCATCTACCCTCAGACGCAGACGGTCATTCTCTGCTTGTAATAGCTGGACCTGTCTCTGTAATTTCTCCAGCTCCTTCCTGCCTTCTGGTTCTGCCCTTTACTGTCGGGATTTTGGGCAAAAATATTTGACTGGTATAGTGCTGCACGATTTGGGGGAAAGGTGCGATTAGCGATTATGGTGGACAATATTGCGATTTGCGATTGTGATTGCGATATGATAAACAAGAGGTATCTAGGGATGTGCCGGCATGAGTTTTTGACGGTATGATAACCTTGGACAAAAATACCACGGTTTCACGTATCACAGACTAAAATACATGAAATATGTTACTATTTAAAATATATTAAACTAAATAAATAAAACAATTTGAAATAAAATTATCTTTACAAAAAAATAAAACATTTTGAGACATTTGCCTGTCCCAAACATGTAAAAAAGAAACACCAGAAAAATAGAAACTGCACTGTGTTACAGCACATAGAAGATGGCTCAGACATGCAAAGTTAGTTACATGTCTGTCCAGTAATACAATGATACACCCCGTGTATTTCTTTTGTAGCGACAGATGGCCTTAAATGCCACACTCACGTGACGCTTCTTGAGAGAGAGGTGAGGTGACGTGCATCTGCAGACTTTATCGAGGGACCATGAAGGCGTCATGTGACAGGCTAACGCTAGTTGAAGCCTGGTGCTGCTGATGGCAGCCGACAGTGTTTTGCTATCAACCTTGTTAATATCGCTATGTTCTTCATCACAGCGGGTCATTACCCACTGTGTACTTAATCGTGCACTAGTTCTGCATAAGCACCTGCAGCTCTCTCCTTATTTTACTGACGTTCTCACTAATCACACGGCTGTTTACATGCGTTTCTGAACGGCAAGCTAGTTATTAGCATAGCTCACTGTTAGTGATCATGGATGTTCTCTCTCTGCCTCTCGGTAAGATGTAACCTTGCTGCACATAACATACATTACTTATTTGCGGGAATGCATGGGAGAAGCCTCCCGCTAGTGTTGATGCCCAGTGTGATGGCAGAGAAACGTGTTTGCTGCGTCACGTGTAACGTTAGTTTAGAGGAGGCACACACACACACACTCAAAAAGACATGAAAAAATAATAATAATCGCACACTTTTGCGGTGATGTAATCGCACGTGCTGACATCGCGATTGCGATTGCGATTAGATTACTCGTGCAGCACTAGACTGGTACTCTGAGGCCTACAAAATAACCCTTCAGCCGGAGGCACAACTCGCCATCTTCGGCTGCTCGGCGACCTCTCTGGACTTCCCTACAGCTGTGCAACAGTCTGACACTGGGGACAACTGTGGCCAAAAAACTCATTTTGATGGAATGGAAATCACCCACTTTCCAATTGTGGTTGACAGACATGATCTCTGTTATTAGGATGGAGATACTCAGGTCCCAGGACCAACTTCTAGCCTACCTTGATGAGGTTAGGGGCAGCAGGTGACTTGTCCGGCTAGTTCCTCATTGACCTCTTACACTACATTTCCTAGAAGCACATAAGCACCCTGGTAGCACGATATATTACAAAACTGTAATATTGAGTGTCGTTGTGGCATGTTTTTTGTTTTGTTTTGTTTTTTTGTTTTCCCCGTGTATCTGAGCCTGTTTGTTTGTCTTGTTCTGTTTCAGGAAAACTTGAAAATAAAATATTGAAGAAAAAAAATCCTCCAGCTCCATACTGAGACACGGGACAGCACCACACTAATCAAAACAGACCACGTGTGTTCTTTTCTTTTCTTCTTTCCGTCAGCCAGCAGAGGGGGCCGGCCTTCACTGGATCGCTGTTTGCTGTGCCAGCTGCTGTTTTACTTGAAAAATAAATAAACTACCCAGGGTTGTGCAATAATAATATCTTTAAAAAAAACACCACACGTCTGTTTCACGGTCCTGCCGACTATACGCCAAATGTGACCAATTGGGCACTCTCAACAATCAAATTGCATAGCTAGTATACAATTAACTAATGAGAGACACACAGGTTGTTCAAGTAAACGAACCAAACAGAGACGTGTGTTTCAGTACAAAAAAAAAAGTATAAGTTGCTTTATTTTCATTAAGATCAGTCCTAATGTTTAAAATCAACTAAGGGGATAGGGAGGCCCAGACCCACCAGAGAAATGGGACTCTGTTACCACCAGTACCATGGAGTAGTCGGTGAAACAAACTTAGTGCACTGCAAACCAATTTACAGGCGTTGGTGATCATAAGTCCAAACCAAAGTGTGAATCAAACTAAACACCTATGCTATCAGGTATGTGTCCGGGTCGCTGCAGTAGCGCCTCCTCTGGTCAGTCGGGGCGCCTGGTCGGGATGGAAGGGACAGTCGGGGCGCCTGGTCGGGGTCGAAGGGACAGTCGGGGCGCCTGGTCGGGGTGGAAGAGAACTGATAGGAAGAGCGTGACCCTCCCACGTGCTACGTCCAGCCGGTGAAAAGAAGCGGCTGGCAACTGCACATGTGTCGGAGGAAGCACGGCGCTAGTCTACGGCTCTCCCCAAATCGGCAGAGGGTGGAGCAGCGACCGGGGCAGCAGGGGGGGAAATTGGCCAAGTACAATAACCCTAAACCCCCCAAAAAACTACAACAATAACAACAACAAACAAATAAACTAACTAACTAACTAACTAACTAACAAACAAAAACACTGATGGTATCACATCAGTGGCCCAACAGAGACTGATTCCACTCCGGCAATCGGCCTGAAATCAACCAACAGTCTTCCCCCCTATCCGGGGGGAAGACTGTTGGCACACCTGTTGGCACCTGTTGGCAATAACTACACATGAACTACAGTTGAATAGACTCACTCCACTTTACAGGTCCGGTACCATGTAACTACACATGAACTACAGTTGAATAGACTCACTCCACTTAACAGGTCCGTTACAATGTAACTACATATGAATGTCATTTATAACTATTGGTAATTACTATGTAATTACATTTGGTGTTCATGTGTAATTACAAATAGTTCATATGTAACTAGGGTACCTGTAAAATAAAGGGTTACCGAATTTGGCTGCCAACCCATGATTTTCAGGCGGTTTTCATCCAAAATAGTGTTGTTTTTTGGCGGAACTTGAATTCTTTAATTTTTTGTCTTCTAACTGATTTTACTCTGATACAGTACATTTTGAATTGATTCAGACACTTCTACAGCAATCTCACAGGTGTTGGCTATCTTTTGAAAAAAAAAAAAATCAGAAAGAATCGTGTAGTTGTCAGTTTGGGCATGTCATTTCCGGCAAGTGAGCTGAAAAATAGGTTTAGGGATCAACAGGTTAAAAAGAGATATCAATGCAAAATACTATAAGAACAGGCTATGTTATTGCATCAACCCAATTACAATATTATATTTATACAAACAGCGGCTGGCAACCTCATCCACTACAAGGCTTTCCTGAAACACAACAAATACAAATTACATTACACACAAATGATCACTTCCTGCATGTATAGTACAATACCTCAGGCCAGGGAGGCTACTCCCCTACAAATACCACTAACAATGTTTAGTTAGATGATCACGTGCGCGTGCGTAAAGCGCGTGGATGAGAAATAGCACGGGAGAATGGAGACCGTGAAGTAATTAACCATTAGCTTAGCCGGCGTTTAACTAGTGGAAAATTACGACGTAGTCTATAGTCTAGATCCGTTCAGTGGATCGGGGAAGATCTTAGCTAGCATTCATATGCACTCTGGTTCAGTAAATACACAGTTACAGTCACAAATAACTTCAGGTATCCAATCACTTCACATTATTAAATCACTTCACAGTATCAAATTACTTCTAACGCTAAACAACCTGTCCGCCTGAACGATACTAAATGAGCCTCTTACTTGGTGTTGTACAACACTTGGGGTATCTGTACGCGCGTACGTAGTTCGGTGCGGCTGTCTCACTCGGGCCCGAGCCGAGACGTCAGTGTCCGTGCCGGGGGTCTCCGGCGACGAGGGGGAGGTGGACAGGAGAGGTGCGGTCCGCAGCTGATGTCTGGCCAAGCAGAGAGAGCTTCAGTCGGCAAGGGGGAGGCGGCGGTGCGGTCCCCGGTCTTCAGGTGGGACCGGAGAGGGTAGATGGTGGACCTCCGGAGTAGCTAATTCAGATTAGCTTTTTAGCTGGTTAGCTTAGCCTGATGGTTGCTAATGCTAACTCTGCGCTCACAAGAGAGGTGGAGGGGTCTGCTCCCACTCTCTGTGGATGTACGTCCTGTTTGCAACAGCAGCTGCATAGAACTAAATTCTAGTTCCTTCTTCCCCTGAGTACAGTGTCTGTCAGGGGGTGTCTTTGTTGTTGATTAGCCAATCACGTTTGATCATTGGCTGGCATTCTCTTGTTACCTTTTGATAACAAAGAAGTTGGCTCGACCCCCTGCTGTTTTATGATGGGTTCGACTAGTTGACCAACTAGTGGAATGTGAAGACGTGCGGGTTGGAGTTTCGCTCTCTGTCTCTGTCAGAAAATACTCTCAGTGGAATCCAGGGCCCAACAAAAGTAAAAATAATACAATAATAATATCCTCTCTCTCCTCTCTCCCTCTAAGTCCCTCGCCCTGACTTTTGGGTGTGGATTGTTTGTGTAACGGTGGTGGTGGTGCTGCTGACCATCAGTCTGCTGCTGCTCTACAAGTGGAAGATGAAGAGGGAACATGATGGTGAGTTACACACTCACATACGCGCACATGCAGGCATGCACAAACACACATGCCGAGCGCGCGCGCACATGCACACACGCACGCACACACACACGCACAAACAAACATTATACTGTTCAAAAAAGGCTGAAAGGGTAGCACATCTCAGTTTTCAAAGTCAAGGAGGACAAAATACTCACATTTAAGCGTTTCGGCAAAGAGCCTTCTTCAGAGCGTGGCACTCGATCACGCCGATACCTTGTGGGGTTAACATGACTGCCACTAGAAACTGCAGGGGCCAAAACTGTCTGTCTACAACCGTCTGTCTACCACAGGCTTGTACACTGAAGTGACCTCTCATGCTCATACATGGCCGACTTTTAAATGCCATTGTTCTTTAATAATCCTGATCAAAAGAGAAGTCCGGGTAGGTTACTAACACGGCCAATTGTGCACGTGCGGGTTTGAGATCGATTTTTTTCTTATTTCAAACGCTCTGAAGAAGGCTCTTTGCCGAAACGCGTAAGCGTTTTGTGTTTGTGTGATGTGAGCCAATAAATCAAGTGAAATGTGAGTATTTTGTCCTCCTTGACTTTGAAAACTGAGATGTGCTCCCCCTTCAGCCTTTTTTGAACATATTTTGGATTTTGGGTTTGGCACTCCACTGAAAAACCCATTGTTGAAGCAACCTTCTTTTTCTAAAAAACATTATACTGTATGTCCACAGGTTCGAACCCCAGGGGAAACTCAGATAGCAGAAACTTGCAGGTGAGTTTTTTCTTTGGGTTTGTTGTCACTGCCATTGTTTTCACGATGGTTTCTAACACTGTAAAAAAAACTTGGTAGCACTCGCCAAACCAACTGTAATTACATGACACAACGAAAAATTTTGTGATTGTTTCCTCTGAAAGTGAAGTATCAGATTATCAGTGAAAGCATCTAAAACTGCAAATTTCCATTTTCCATGATATTTTCATTCACAGATTGTAGCTATGATGTTTGCATACCTTTCTAATGTAAGAGGACTGCCAGAGCATGAAGTAGCCCCCCACCCCACTTCCCCTGTTTCCATGGCTACTACTCTATTGCATACCTATTTTTTTTACATCAAATTTACCACTTATATGCAGGTTTTTTTAAACCCAGGCTAACAGCATTGTGTTAAATGGTAAAAAAAGTAGGCCATTAACACTTTCACATCGCCTCCCAACCCATTATAGCTGCTCCCCCAGAGTGGGCGTGTCAGTGGATAAACTGACTGTCAGGCTGCAGGCCACCTGGACACTTAAACCATACAGTGAACTGACTGTCAGGCTGCAGGCCACCTGGACACTTAAACCATACAGTGAACTGACTGACAGGCTGCAGGCCACCTGGACACTTAAACCATACAGTGAACTGACTGTCAGGCTGCAGGCCACCTGGATACTTAAACCATACAGTGAACTGACTGACAGGCTGCAGGCCACCTGGACACTTAAACCATACAGTGAACTGACTGACAGGCTGCAGGCCACCTGGACACTTAAAGCATACAGTGAACTGACTGTCAGGCTGCAGGCCACCTGGACACTTAAACCATACAGTGAACTGACTGTCACAGTCTACAGGCCACCTGGACACTTAAACCATACAGTGAACTGACTGAAAGGCTGCCGGCCACCTGGACACTTAAACCATACAGTGAACTGACTGACAGGCTGCATGCCACCTGGACACTTAAACCATACAGTAAACTGACTGTCAGGCTGCAGGCCACCTGGACACTTAAACCATACAGTGAACTGACTGACAAGCTGCAGACCACCTGGACACTTAAACCATACAGTGAACTGACTGTCAGGCTGCAGGCCACCTGGACACTTAAACCATACAGTGAACTGACTGTCAGGCTCCAGGCCACCTGGACACTTAAACCATACAGTGAACTGACTGTCAGGCTGCAGGCCACCTGGACACTTAAACCATACAGTGAACTGACTGTCAGGCTGCAGGCCACCTGGACACTTAAACCAGTACAGTGAACTGACTGTCAGGCTGCAGGCCACCTGGACACTTAAACCAGTACAGTGAACTGACTGTCAGGCTGCAGGCCACCTGGACACTTAAACCATACAGTGAACTGACTGTCAGGCTGCAGGCCAGCTGGACACTTAAACCATACAGTGAACTGACTGTCAGGCTGCAGGCCACCTGGACACTTAAACCATACAGTGAACTGACTGTCAGGCTGCAGGCCACCTGGACACTTAAACCAGTACAGTGAACTGACTGTCAGGCTGCAGGCCAGCTGGACACTTAAACCATACAGTGAACTGACTGTCACAGGCTGCAGGCCACCTGGACACTTAAACCATAAAGTGAACTGACTGTCAGGCTGCAGGCCACCTGGACACTTAAACCATACAGTGAACTGACTGTCACAGGCTGCAGGCCACCTGGACACTTAAACCAGTACAGTGAACTGACTGTCAGTCTGCAGGCCACCTGGACACTTAAACCATACAGTGAACTGACTGTCAGGCTGCAGGCCACCTGGACACTTAAACCATACAGTGAACTGACTGTCAGGCTGCAGGCCACCTGGACACTTAAACCATACAGTGAACTGACTGTCACAGGTTGCAGACCACCTGGACACTTAAACCAGTACAGTGAACTGACTGTCAGTCTGCAGGCCACCTGGACACTTAAACCATACAGTGAACTGACTGTCACAGGCTGCAGGCCACCTGGACACTTAAACCAGTACAGTGAACTGACTGTCAGTCTGCAGGCCACCTGGACACTTAAACCATACAGTGAACTGACTGTCAGGCTGCAGGGCACCTGGACACTTAAACCATACAGTGAACTGACTGTCACAGGTTGCAGACCACCTGGACACTTAAACCAGTACAGTGAACTGACTGTCAGTCTGCAGGCCACCTGGACACTTAAACCATACAGTGAACTGACTGTCATGCTGCAGGCCATGTGGACACTTGAACCATACAGTGAACTGACTGTCAGGCTGCAGGCCACCTGGACACTTAAACCAGTACAGTGAACTGACTGTCAGGCTGCAGGCCACCTGGACACTTAAACCATACAGTGAACTGACTGTCAGGCTGCAGGCCACCTGGACACTTAAACCATACAGTGAACTGACTGTCAGGCTGCAGGCCACCTGGACACTTAAACCATACAGTGAACTGACTGTCAGGCTGCAGGCCACCTGGACACTTAAACCATACAGTGAACTGACTGTCAGGCTGCAGGCCACCTGGACACTGAAACCATACAGTGAACTGACTGTCAGGCTGCAGGTCACCTGGACACTTAAACCATACAGTGAACTGACTGTCAGGCTGCAGGCCACCTGGACACTTAAACCAGTACAGTGAACTGACTGTCAGGCTGCAGGCCACCTGGACACTTAAACCAGTACAGTGAACTGACTGTCAGGCTGCAGGCCACCTGGACACTTAAACCATACAGTGAACTGACTGTCAGGCGGCAGGCCAGCTGGACACTTAAACCATACAGTGAACTGACTGTCAGGCTGCAGGCCACCTGGACACTTAAACCAGTACAGTGAACTGACTGTCAGTCTGCAGGCCACCTGGACACTTAAACCATACAGTGAACTGACTGTCAGGCTGCAGGCCACCTGGACACTTAAACCATACAGTGAACTGACTGTCAGGCTGCAGGCCACCTGGACACTTAAACCATACAGTGAACTGACTGTCAGGCTGCAGGCCACCTGGACACTTAAACCATACAGTGAACTGACTGTCAGGCTGCAGGCCACCTGGACACTTAAACCATACAGTGAACTGACTCTCAGGCTGCAGGCCACCTGGACACTTAAACCAGTACAGTGAACTGACTGTCAGGCTGCAGGCCACCTGGACACTTAAACCATACAGTGAACTGTCTGTCAGGCTGCAGGCCACCTGGACACTTAAACCATACAGTGAACTGACTGTCAGGCTGCAGGCCACCTGGACACTTAAACCATACAGTGAACTGACTGACAAGCTGCAGACCACCTGGACACTTAAACCATACAGTGAACTGACTGTCAGGCTGCAGGCCACCTGGACACTTAAACCATACAGTGAACTGACTGTCAGGCTCCAGGCCACCTGGACACTTAAACCATACAGTGAACTGACTGTCAGGCTGCAGGCCACCTGGACACTTAAACCAGTACAGTGAACTGACTGTCAGGCTGCAGGCCACCTGGACACTTAAACCATACAGTGAACTGACTGTCAGGCTGCAGGCCAGCTGGACACTTAAACCATACAGTGAACTGACTGTCAGGCTGCAGGCCACCTGGACACTTAAACCAGTACAGTGAACTGACTGTCAGTCTGCAGGCCACCTGGACACTTAAACCATACAGTGAACTGACTGTCAGGCTGCAGGCCACCTGGACACTTAAACCATACAGTGAACTGACTGTCAGGCTGCAGGCCACCTGGACACTTAAACCATACAGTGAACTGACTGTCAGGCTGCAGGCCACCTGGACACCTAAACCATACAGTGAACTGACTGTCAGGCTGCAGGCCACCTGGACACTTAAACCATACAGTGAACTGACTCTCAGGCTGCAGGCCACCTGGACACTTAAACCATACAGTGAACTGACTGTCACAGGCTGCAGGCCACCTGGACACTTAAACCAGTACAGTGAACTGACTGTCAGTCTGCAGGCCACCTGGACACTTAAACCATACAGTGAACTGACTGTCAGGCTGCAGGCCACCTGGACACTTAAACCATACAGTGAACTGACTGTCACAGGCTGCAGACCACCTGGACACTTAAACCAGTACAGTGAACTGACTGTCAGTCTGCAGGCCACCTGGACACTTAAACCATACAGTGAACTGACTGTCAGTCTGCAGGCCACCTGGACACTTAAACCATACAGTGAACTGACTGTCAGGCTGCAGGCCACCTGGACACTTAAACCATACAGTGAACTGACTGTCATGCTGCAGGCCATGTGGACACTTGAACCATACAGTGAACTGACTGTCAGGCTGCAGGCCACCTGGACACTTAAACCAGTACAGTGAACTGACTGTCAGGCTGCAGGCTACCTGGACACTTAAACCATACAGTGAACTGACTGTCAGGCTGCAGGCCACCTGGACACTTAAACCATACAGTGAACTGACTCTCAGGCTGCAGGCCACCTGGACACTTAAACCATACAGTGAACTGACTGTCAGGCTGCAGGCCACCTGGACACTTAAACCATACAGTGAACTGACTGTCAGGCTGCAGGCCAGCTGGACACTTAAACCATACAGTGAACTGACTGTCAGGCTGCAGGCCACTTGGACACTTAAACCAGTACAATGAACTGACTGTCAGTCTGCAGGCCACCTGGACACTTAAACCATACAGTGAACTGACTGTCAGGCTGCAGGCCACCTGGACACTTAAACCATACAGTGAACTGACTGTCAGGCTGCAGGCCACCTGGACACTTAAACCATACAGTGAACTGACTGTCAGGCTGCAGGCCACCTGGACACTTAAACCATACAGTGAACTGACTGTCAGGCTGCAGGCCACCTGGACACTTAAACCATACAGTGAACTGACTGTCAGGCTGCAGGCCACCTGGACACTTAAACCAGTACAGTGAACTGACTGTCAGGCTGCAGGCCACCTGGACACTTAAACCATACAGTGAACTGACTGTCAGGCTGCAGGCCACCTGGACACTTAAACCATACAGTGAACTGACTGTCAGGCTGCAGGCCACCTGGACACTTAAACCAGTACAGTGAACTGACTGTCAGGCTGCAGGCCACCTGGACACTTAAACCATACAGTGAACTGACTGTCAGGCTGCAGGCCACCTGGACACTTAAACCAGTACAGTGAACTGACTGTCAGGCTGCAGGCCAGCTGGACACTTAAACCATACAGTGAACTGACTGTCACAGGCTGCAGGCCACCTGGACACTTAAACCATAAAGTGAACTGACTGTCAGGCTGCAGGCCACCTGGACACTTAAACCATACAGTGAACTGACTGTCACAGGCTGCAGGCCACCTTGTTTTTTAACCATCCATACCACTGGATGGTTACCCCTGAAGGTACCACCCCTGGAACTTGGCTCAATGACAGATATTCAAGCCCCCTCGTGGGCAATTGGCTTGACATCATCATACCACTGGGCCAATCCCTGAAACTTGGCCCAATGACAGATATGACAGATATTCAAGCCCCTTCAGGGGCAATAGGCTTGAACCCCTGGTATTGCCACTTGCGGCTATATTTATTATTATTGTTTTCCTGATGTCCTCCCTCTTTTCCTCTTTGGCAAGAGCCTCGTCAATCAAATTTTGGAAAAGGTGAAATCCTTTAAAATGTGTGTAATATAAATAGTTAGTGTGTAGAGTTAATACAGAACAGATGTAAGACACATGCAAGTTAGAGTGTTAGACTTAGAGACTGTTTCCATGGTTACCACTGTATTTGAGGTGTACTGGCATGTCTTGTCACCTTGCTAAAATTAACATTGTTTGTTACAGATTCCCATCTATGCGAACTATGCTCCAGCCTCCAAATCCAATCCAGACTCCACCTACCAGAACCTCAGTCCAGCCAGCATGGATCAGGACCAGTCACTCTCTACTCTCAGACAGGTGACGTCAAAATCAGACATGCTTCTTATCTACTCTTATTTGCTATCCCTGTTCTTTCTCATGTTATGGAACCAGTAGTACCAGTTTAACCCCGAGATATAGAAGCTACGAGCATGAATGTCATTATTGAGATAACTGGGCACAAGGAACGTAACATTGGTTAAAGCAAAGTTCATTACAAAGTTGAGTGCAACAAAGTTGAGTTGTTTGCATGGTAGCTGGCTGGGATCTGGCTAGGAGCACCAATTCAAGATGTCTGCCACTGTATGGTGATACAACGTCCTCCTCATGGTGGTCTTCCTTGTTGAAGGGTGGTCAGAGCATTCACATTGTTGGGAACCTGGCAGGTATCTCAGTGTCACATGCATTTTACCCCTTAGCCTGTAGGCTACGCCTCACCTGAGGGGGGCAGCCAAGAGCAAATTAGCCTTCACCTGCAGAGGGTTTCCAACTGTGAGATCTCATCAACTGTCAACACAACCATCTTGAGCTGGTCTAAGCTGCCATGACTATCTCCCTAGTAGTGGCTTCCTTCAGTGGTTTCGGTTCCAAGCAATGGGGAATAATGTCTGGTAAATTTAGCACTGAGTGAGCTATGGCATTTCTGAGAGAGGTCTAAACCTCATTCTCATTTTTATTTCTTTTTTTATCCCTTTTTTTTTTTTTTTTTTTTTCACTAATCTGAGTTATCATTGCATTGTAATGTTTGTTCAATGTTAATTGAGTAACTTGTATTATGTTTTTCTCTTGAGGTGAGATCTTTATATAAACCCGTAGTGGGTTTCTATCTCACCTGCACATGTTTTTTTCTCCAATGTTGTAAACATTTTTTATTTTGTTTCTGTTTTCCTTTAATGTGCAAATAAACATAAACATAAACATAAGGTTGCATGTAGAGGGGTGCAACGGGATGGGACTGCCGCGGGTCCATGTAGAGGGGTGCAACGGGATGGGACTGCCGCGGGTCCATGTAGAGGGGTGCAACGGGATGCGACTGCCGCGGGTCCCGCGGGACCCAACGCAAATCTCACAGGAACGAAAATTAGAGATGCAGCGAGGGCTGTTCACTTACACCCAGTGTTGGGGGTCGTTACTCAAAAAAGTAATATATTACACATTACACATTACTTTAAAGAAAAGCAATGCCTTATTTTACTTACAGGCGCTCCGCCATCAACACAACACAACACTTTCATTGCCAGCCTTCAAAATAAAAGCATACAGTACGGTATCCAGAAAATAACATGAATCACAGCCTTCACCATAGGAATTGCTTACACTGGCAACATTCCCTCTGACAATGCAACAAGCCTGTTTATCTCTGCTTTTTACCTTACCTGCTGCCAGGGGCGCCGATTTATGTCTGTGCCAGTGGGTGCCCATGCTTATGCTTGCCCCCGTCCCGCCCGTCGCCCCCCTACCCCCCAGCCGAGCCGAGCACAGCCGAGCCGACCCAAACGCGATAAAGCTGCAGTGACGCAAACGCACAGATTTCAGCAGCATAGGAGATTTAACAGCGATCTACACACACACACACACTTCACACACCACTCCAGTTCGACAGAATAGGAACAAGCGACCGAAGCACTAACCACACACTCAATTCACTTACTACGCTGGTTGTTGTCGTCCGACTCGAATGTGCAGCTATAGTGGAACTGGAAGTCGTACTCGTCACGGTTGCACTGGTGGTGGTGGAAACCGCACTAGGTTTTGTGATCAAAAATCTCCTCATTTTGGTTTGGCTAGTTGTTGAGATACTGTCAGTCGACCCCGCCCAGCCACAGCCCAGAGCCCAGAGCCCAGAGCCGAGCATCCACGGGGAAATGAGCGGAGTGAGAGAGGATCTGCCTGTGGCACAATCAGATCAGTCAGATAGGCATCTCTCTCTCTCTCTCCCCTCATTTCCCGGTGGGTGCTCGGCTCTTTCTGTGGGTGCTCGGGCGACCCGGCCCCCACGGTTTCGGCGTCCATGCCTGCTGCTACACAGGTCGACTCAGCGTGGGTCCATGGTTCTTTAGCTGCTAGCTTTGTGTTGTTAGCATGTTGCCTTCCGGTGCTTGGAGAGATTTGATGTTCTGTCCAGCGGTTGATAAATTGTTTCTGGCCTGGACAAAGTGTGCACTTAGCAGGAGCGGGATTTTAAAAAACAGTCCCACGCACCTCTCTAGTTGCATGCCATCCTTTGACAAGAGCCTTGTCAATCAATGCAGGGCAGATGTAGGGTACACGCAAGATGCACTGTTTCCATGGCTCCCACTGTATTTGAGGTGTGCTGTCATGTCTTGAAGCATGGCTGGACTGCAATGTAATTCTACCGGTGCAATGGCCGGTGGGCCGCTCGCTAGTGGGCCGGTCAGGTTGGTGAAAAAGTATGTATTATGTATTTGAATTTTTATTTTATTTTTTATTTTATTTTTTTGGGGGGGGGGGAACTGAAATGTACCCAGGTCCGGGCCCGTGTGGCCCGGGCGGTTCCGCGACCCATGATTAGACCTAAAGCCCCTAGACCGGGTCATAACATGTGGCTTTATAAGTAAATCCCCAACCCATGCGAGCGCGAGCGAAGCGAGCGCGAGCTCGAAAAATTGGGCCGATTCGAAATTGTGGGCCTGTCTGACACATGGCAGGTAGCTTTTTTGGTCCCAGTCCAGCCCTGTCTTGAAGTAAACTTGATCAACTTTGTTGAATGTCTTGTCACTTTGCTAAACTTAACACTGTTTGTTGCAGATTCCCACCAATAAGAAGTCTGCTCCAGCCTCCAGATCCGAACCAGACTCCACCTACCAGAGCCTCAATCCAGCCACCATGGATCAGGACCAGTTATACTCTACTGCCAGACAGGCTAAATAGTGGTGGTGGGAATCACCAGAGTCCCCACGATACGCCGATACTTAAGTCACAAATATTATTGCGATACATTTTTTTACAATATATTGCGAGATATGTCCCCAAAGGAAAAACCTTTGTCAACATCTGTTTTATCTATGGGATAAAGTTTCCAGTCTGTTCATCTCACTTCAATATTTTTTATTGCAGCAAAATTGTCAAGCAGACAGACTGAACAACACTCATGAAAACCTGCCATAAATGTTGCAAGCACCTGACAATTTATATAATAAAATATCATACTTGGCACTCGTGCGATATGATATATTTTCCACAAAATATCGCTTAATTACACAATTGAAAATTAAAACCTTTTTAATGTAAATGCATACCTGCCAAGGCTTTGAAAAATGCTACCTTCTCTGTAAAGGGGAGACGCGTGGGAACCCATAGAGAGGCAAAGTGACCGCCTACTTCCTGCTTCAGCACTGTAAAAGAGATTTTCATCCGCCATTTATTTTCCCATACAGATTTTGTAAAATGCTTATAAAAATAGTTTTACTGGTTCAAACCAAATGGTACAGATATATTTAGGAACAGGAGAGATCGCATAACATTTCACTGGGACCAAAACATAAAAAAAATGTGGGTTTAAAGAAAATGTTTTTTTTATGTTTTTTTTTTGTTGGTCCGAGTGAAATGTTCTATGGTCTCTCCCGATTATAGCGTTAGCTGAACCGTTTGGTTCGACGAAGTAAAACTATTTTATAAGCATTTTACAAAATGTCTATGGGAAAATAAATGGCGGATGAAAATCTCTGGTACAGTGCTGAAGCAGTAAGTGATGTTCCACTTTGCCTCTGTATTCTCATTCAGTTATCTCCAGGTGAGAGGTCAAAGGCCCCTTTGAAAATGGCCATGCCAGTTCTTCCCTAGCCAAAATTTAGCCTAACTTTGGAGGGTTATTGAGCCCGCTGGTGGAGAAACTAGCATGACATGGTGACATGGCTGATACCAATGGATGGCTTAGGTCTTCTAGTTTCATATGATACCAGGCTCTTCACTCTAGGCTTAAAAGGGACCTCTCTACAGCCTCTGAAAGACAGTAATGTTGGCCGCGAATGCCGGCGACCTCAGGATTTTGGGGTGGCACCTGGGGTGACCTATCAGATGTCAGATAGACACCGCATGTAATTAAGTTAGTTAGTAGTGAGATTAGTTAAAGAGTAACTAAACACATTAGCTTTAAACATCATCAGCTTTAATGTATATGGCTTTTGAGGAGTGTTGTTGAAGGATTCTGGGCAAAATTTCCACATTTGAGAGTAAATTGTTAGAATTCGACATAGTGTATAATTCTCATGCAGCGATAGTGCCCTCTAGGGCAGGGGTGGGCAATTACTTTTCATGGGGGGCCACATGAGAAACCCAGATTGTTGCTGGGGGCCGAACAAATATTGTTATGCCGTAACACAGGAACTTTGATGATAGAGAGGACCACAAAAAAATGTCCTCGCTACCAGAGCGCCAGATTTTGCTGAGCGTTGGGGGCCGAACGGCGGCGGCGCAAATTTCTTGGGGGCATTTGAAGTCAGATTTAGTGGAATACCTCATTTTAAATTAACAGTTGTGATGTCATTATTCAGTCTTAAACACCAATATTTGATCCTTTTCTCACTCACTCCTATGTTATTAACTTTTTTGACCACCTGCCAATATGGCTGCTATATTTTAAAGTTACCAGCCAATTAGAATTTCCACTAGCCAAAATGTTTTTCTTTAAATAAACCAGAATATGAGTGTGTTAATTAAGCATAAGTATCAGTAAGTGGCCCGGGATTCTCAAAGCCTGTGTTGAGAGTCACACGAACAAAAATGCACTCTTGAAGCTAAATAAATCCAAAACCAGCAAGTTAATTATTTCCATTTTTACTTCAATGTAGAACAGTCATTTCTTACACATGAGATTACTTTTAGCCTTTTAGTCATTAAGATTATTGAAAGATATTCCATACCAGACTGAAATGTTATAACAGAAGTGGAGTATTGGCCAGAATGACATGAACATTTGGACACTTATTCAGCGGGTACCTTGCATGTTGCATTCAGGTGCACTGTAAACATTTTTTTTTTTTTTTTTTTTTTTTTTTTGCAATTCCAGCGCGGGCCACACAGGGGGCGCTCACGGGCCGCATGTGGCCCGCGGGCCGCCTTTTGCCCAGGTCTGCTCTAGGGTTTGAAACTCACTTTTGCAGATGGGTCTGCCAAGAGGCTGATCTTTACATCATCTAGAACCTCTTTCCCACCCAGAGTCAGCTCTGGGTGAGTGAGTCAGCTCTACCCCAGGTTGAGACTCTTGATTATATATATATATTTAAATCCAAAGTAGATGCAGATCTGCCAGAATTCTGGGGGTTTAGTTCCCCCTTCAAATATGTTGTGACCTCATCTAAATGAGGACTACCTATGCCTTACAAAGCATTTATAAATTAGATTAAATGCAATTGTTAAATACATTATAGATTATTTTATTAATCAGGAATAAAACATTTATAACTGTTTTTGAATTACTCACTAATGCTTAGTAATGCATGAACAATGCTTTAGAAATGATTAATTAAGTATTTACTAATACTTCACTAATGCTTAATAGTGTGCAGTTATTATAAAGTGTTAAGCAAATGTATTTCTATTTGTATAAGATGTTCTATTTCCTGTTGAAACAGGATGTTGGGTCTGATCATAATGCGGGGAGGGATCATTTAAAAGTGCAAACCAATAGGAAATCGATTACGGCAGGGGTGGAGAGGATTCAGTGTTAAAAAATCTGTGATGTTTTATTGGATGGCGTTTTTATTTGTACCTCCTGGTGCAAGATTTCAAAATTGCTTAAGAAATGTGTTTGGAATTATACATTTAAGAGTTCTTATAGTAGTTAACCCATCTTTTTGGTCTGTAGATGGAGGTACATGTATGAAGAGTGCATTCTACTATGACTTTAAGGCTTAGTAATCCTTGTTGAGTGTTTACCAGTATTAGTCAAAGTAATTTAGGAGGTGATGATATATTGTATTCCCTTATGCTCATGATTTAATGAAAGGGGGAATGGAAATAGCAACCAGTGTTATATCAGATAGAGACATAGGATAAATTTAAGCTAATCAAATTATAGGACTCCCACATTATGCCTGATGATCAGATCACATTCTATTCCTCTATTCTGAAATGACCATCTCCCTAGGGTAGTGGATCTCAAAGTAGGATCCGGGGGCCCCCAGGGGTCCTTGAGGGGGTTCCTAGGGGTCATCTTATCAGATGGGGTCTGTGATCTAATTTGTGTCAGTTTAGGGGTCCTTGACGTGAAAAAGTGGGGCGGCTGTGTCTCAAGAGGTAGAGCGGGTTGTCCACTAATCAGAAGGTTGGTGGTTCGATCCCGTGCTCCTCCAGTCCGCATGTCGAATTGTCCTTCGGCAAGACACTGAACCCCAAATTGCTCCCGATGGCTGTGCCAGCACCCTGCAGCCTGCCACCCTCGGTGTGTGAATGGGTGAATGTAGGCACATTGTAAAGCGCTTTGGATAAAAGCGCTATATAAATGCAGTCCATTTACCATTTACCAAAAAGTTTGAGAACCACTGCCCTAGGGAGTAGGACAGAACGGTGGTGTCAATAGTCAGGGACATTAGCATAGGAGGGTGGGCTCTCACTCTCCTCTGATTCCCCAAAAGACTTGGTAAAGTGCCAAGCATGTGCTTTTTGAAATAGGCAATAGGCCTAACTGACTCCTGATCACAGCAGGCCTGAATAGCCTGTTTTTGTTCCTATTAAACTTTTGTGCACGGCCAGAGGAACGACTGCCTCTGTCCTCACAAGCCATACGTGAAGAGTAACTTGTACAAGTTTAGAACATCGAGACGTCAAAGTTTTTTGTATTTGTTCAGTAACTCGTGAATTTGTAACTTCGGTTTCTTTATTGCTAGTAAAATAAATGGGGTTGTTTCCTGCCAGGCCAGCAGAAAATACACAAAAGTTATCTAAACTAAACTTCCGCCGCTGCCGTTCATATCACTGGACCGCATCAACCCAGCTGACGACATCAGACACCACCGAGGATGGGTCGTGTCGACAGTGAACAGCGCTTCACCGGTCGCGACCTATCCGCGGAGAAGCAGAGTGCCAGCCGATTGGTGTTTCCAGTCCGTAGCCACGACGAGACATGGGAGAAACCTAAGCTGAGCCTCTCTCTTCGCCTGTACGCTGTAATTGTGTTGATGCATCTAATCTACTCAGAAATTAGATTTCCCTTTAGCAACTTATTGGCCCTAGTTAATTAAGTGAACTCAGGTTTCATCCATTCCCCGTTATTCATTCCAAGTGTTACTCAGGAGGTAATTTAAGCCTTTAATACATGTGTGTGATTTTGATACCATTTTTTATTGAATGCTATTCTGTGCCTTTGTTTGAATAAATTCCATTTGATTAATGAGAGAAAAGTGTGTTGAATCACTCGTTTGATTAAGGTATTGAGGAATTTCTGCCAGGTGAAAAGATTTTACATCACTTAATTTGAGTGAAAATTAAAAAACTGCTTCCTTTGTGGCAATAAACAAAGGTGGTGCCCTATAATTACACAAATGCTAAAGTTTTACTCAAATGTACCATTACCTGAGTTATCAATTAATTATTGATAATTCCATAATTATTCATCCATAGTTTGCTACAAGTGACACTGATGAACACACATGCATCTCTCTTGATTGCCAATAAGATAATCTCTCGAGACAGACTTTCGACTTGCATTGAAAATCTGTCGGCAGGCTCCGTCAAAAGGGGTGCAACAGCGCTCGCACGCATGCTGTGCTTTACCCGATCAAAATGAAGTGAATGTTACTGGTGTGTTGTCAAAACTTACCATTTTCAACGTATAACAAGTTGCTACTTGCTACTAACAACGAGCTAGAGTTGTTCTTGTTGTTTCATAGCGACGGACGGATTTGAGAGCGACATACAGGGAGCGGAAAATAAATGCATTAATGGACGAGCCGGTCGTTTGGAGCCAATGGCAGAGCTTGCAGGGAGCAGAAAGGGATTTTCTTCCGCTGCCGACCGCACCTCTTGACTTCCTGTTGCACCACATTAAGAGGTGGTCACAGTACGCCGCAGTCCCAACTTTGTTGGAGACCCACAGTCGCAGACTTTGAAAACCCCTGCCTTATATATACAATACTATATTGAACATAATATGACACTATATCTAACTCTACCTGTATCACTATCAGAACAGACAGCAGAACATCATTGGGTAACACTTTACAATAACGTACACAAATACTGTAGTAGTTACTAGTAAACTAATCATTAACTAATAGTTAGTTAATGAGTAGCTAAGGAATAATTTGTCATTAGTCAATCACTAGTTAATCATAGTTAATGAGTAGGTAGTTATTAGTTAATGATTAGTATCTAAGTTCCTGAGTAGAGTAGTTAATCAATACTTAATGATTACTAAATGTCAGCTCGTTAATATAGTAGTTAATCATTAGTTACTGATTAGTCCGTCAGTTCCATGAGTAGAGTAGTTAATCATTCGTTAATGATTAATAAATGTCAGTGCGTGAATATATTAGTTAATCATTAGTTAATCATTAGTTAAGGTCACATTGTGAGTATAGTTCATGATTATAGTTGTTAGTTCCTTAGTAGAGTAATTACTCATTTGGGAGATGTGAATGATAAGATGGATGGAAGCTGGAAGTCACGGGGAGTTTGTGATCCAGGCCGAGAAGGCAGACGGGCTGATGGACAACCGGTGCAGCAGAGAGGAGAAGAATCTTCAACACAGAAGAAACAGGATTAATGTAGCCTACAGGTGCAAGGAAACACGGGGAAAACTGAAAACTCAGGTAAACTGTATGGAGCAGCCAAGAGAGTGACTACCATTGGTGGTACCAGTGAAGCGGAACAGCGGATGAGGTTCAGCGCTGCCATTGAAGACAGACACAGCGAAAAAGTTGAATCCCCCCACTAATAAGCTGTTGAAACTTTGTTGAACATTGGTATATATAATCTTGAACATTAGTTGATCATTAGAATGTTCGACAAATATTAATTAAATGGTGAAGTAATTGTTGAATATTCGTATATAAGTTGAACATTCCAGAATCACTTTTTTGCAACGCATTGGTTGAGTGCATAGCTCTTGTTCAACTAATTTATTCTGAGGATCACTGATAATTAGAAGGTTCAACAAATATTAATAGTTTAAAAATTGTTGAATATTCGTGAAACATCTGTAAAGCATAGGTTGAGTGCATAGTTCAAGTTCAACTAATTTATTATGAAAATGCAGATATGTTCATGAATTGTCACATATACTCTATAAATCATCTGCTAAACATCTACAGACCAAGTTGAATTGATGAATGTCGACTAATAAGCTGTTGAAACATTACTAATACTCTGTAGACTATCTGTAGGCAGACTATCCAAGTAAAGTGTTAAGGACAGGACCTAGCTGCTATTCTACCCTAACCCGGTTTCCTCCCACTATCAAAGACATGTATGTTAGGGTTAAGACTCCTGTCAAAGACATGTATGTTAGGGTTAATACTCTAATAATTTCCCCATGGGGATAAATAAAGATAACTTAGTTAAACTTAGAAGTCAGGAAAGAAGCAGCCATTACGCACTCCGGACAAACCCTCGCTTCACACGCCATGGCGCACCACCCAGCGCTGGAATTCCCTCATGGGAAGCTGGCCGAAGTTAATTACTCCAATAGCAGAAGCCATCAGGCCCAGGAGTCGTTGGAATGTCTTGAAACTCGCGTTGCCACGATGAAAGAGGCCGAGACATCCTCTGAATGACTTTGCATGCTCTGCCGACAGGCGGGCTGTGAAACTGGTGGAATGCAGGGATAGGCCCATAAAGTCTATCTCCTGAATTGGGACGAGCTTGCTCTTCTCCTCGTTTGTCATAAAACCGAAGTCGGTTAGGTGCGTTACGCAGTGTTGGGCAGTAACACGTTACTTAGTAACGCATTATTATAATCTGATTACTTTTTCAGTAACTAAGTAATGTAAGGCGTTACAATTTCCAAACGAGTAATTATATTACAGTTGCTAATCCAAATAACGCTGAGTTACTTCGTTTCCTGCCAGAATTCGTTTCCCAATTAATTGATGGTCCAACTCGTCCAAATACAAAACGTCCTGAGAACTCATCCCTACTTGATCTTTTTCTAACAAATGCCCCCCATAAATACTCAGGAATAGGTATATTTGCTAATGATCTAAGTGATCATTGTGCTATAGCAACAGTTAGAACGACAAAAATCCCCAAATCCAAGCCCAGAATCCTTCTAAAAAGAGATTTTAAACATTTTTGTGATCAGGCATTTTTTCATGACCTGGCTCAATTTGATTGGAATAGGATTCCTCTAATTGATGAAATGGAGCTGGCTTGGAAGTTTTTCTATGATGGGTTGCTGAGTATTGTGAACAAGAATGCTCCGTTTCGTAAATTTAGGGTGAAAGGTCGGAATAATCCTTGGTTCTCTCCTGAGTTAAGTAGCCTTCTCAAAGAAAGGAATGTTGCCTGGGCCAAGGCAAGGAAATGCAGAACTGAGACAGACTGGCTCATCTTTAGACAGCTCCGCAATAAGTGTACATCTCTTGTTAAGAGAGCTAAATCTGAGTTCTACATTTCTGAAACCACAAAACACCTTAAAGACCCAAAGAAGTTCTGGAAAGTAATGAAATCCACTGTTGGCCATGTTCCAACTAGTGAACTTCCAACCCATTTAGTAAATGAATCCTGTATCTTGACTGAAAAGCCAGACATGCTAAATTGTTTCAATGAACATTTCATTTCAGCAGGATTTTTATTTGATTCTTTGTGCCCAGAAATCTCAAATCCTGTAGTACACACTGAAAATGCTCCCTTAGAATCATGCGAAGATAGTGTACGTGTTGACAATCAATTTAATTTTATTCCTATATCTGCCTTCGAGGTCAATAGAGCGTTAAAGCAATTGGACTCAAATAAATCAGCAGGCCCTGATGGACTTGAGCCATATTTTCTTAAACTAGCTGCAGATTTCATTGCTGAACCTTTGTCTTCTATTTTCAATCTTAGTCTCACCAGCAATAAAATCCCCAAAGTCTGGAAATCTGCCTTTGTTCTTCCCCTACTTAAAGGAGGGGATCCCTCAAAGGTGAATAATTATAGACCGATCTCCAAATTGTGTGTCCTTGCTAAGGTATTTGAAAAGCTTGTCAGCAATCAACTAAAGAATTTTTTAGATTCAAATGGTATTCTATCCAATTATCAATCTGGGTTTAGGAAACAGCATAGCACCATTACTGCTGCCCTCAAGGTAATAAATGACATCATTGAAGCGTTAGATTACAAAAAAATATGTGTGGCGCTCTTCTTAGACTTGTCAAAAGCGTTTGACACAGTCGACCACAGCATATTGATAAATACGCTCCACTACATAGGAGTGTCTAAACAAGCAGCATCTTGGTTTGCAAATTATTTGTCTGCTAGAACGCAATGTGTTCAGATGGCAGAAGCCACCTCCTCCTTTCTGACCGTAGCAAAGGGAGTGCCCCAAGGTTCGGTGTTGGGACCAATCTTGTTCTCTATTTATGTGAACAACCTTTGTGAAAATTTGTCAAATGCGATGCATCATTTTTATGCTGATGATACTATCATTTATTGTTGTTCGTCATCAGTTGTACAGGCCTATGAATTACTGCAGACTGCATTTGACATGGTACAGTCCCGCCTGCAGAAATTAAAGCTGGTGTTAAACACAGACAAAACAAAACTAATGATGTTTTCGAAAGCAGGTGAATTACCACTAAACCTCCCTACTATTTTGACTTCCCAGGGAAAGGAAATTGAATTAGTTCCTATTTATAAGTATTTGGGATTTCACATTGATCGTCAGTTGTCTTTTACGTTTCACATTAATAATCTGGTCTCTAAGCTCAAGCTGAAGTTAGGCTTTTATTTCAGAAACAAAGCCTGTTTCTCCTTTGGGGTTAGGAAATATCTTGTATCGTCAACCTTCCTGCCTCTGTTAGATTATGGTGATTTGTTGTACATGGGTGCTTCTGCCCAATGTTTAAAGTCACTAGACACGGTGTATCATAGTGCCTTGAGATTTGTCACTGGTTGTAAACGGCTACCCACCATTGTACTTTGTACCAAAAAGTTGAATGGCCATCTCTGTATGTACGCAGGCGTACACACTGGCTGAGTTTTATTTATAAAACTCTCCTTGGGCTTGTCCCGTCTTATTTACGAACATATCTGTCCAGAAGCCACAGCCACTATGGCCTACGTTC
Source organism: Poromitra crassiceps (assembly GCF_964638095.1). NCBI lineage: Eukaryota > Metazoa > Chordata > Actinopteri > Beryciformes > Melamphaidae > Poromitra > Poromitra crassiceps. Next base: position 14,631,452 of record NC_139630.1, read on the forward strand.
ACAGGATTATTTCCAGTTGACTGCTCCGCATCCTCGCACCAAGTGGGGAGAAAGAGCTTTTAAATACGCTGCCCCCTTAGCTTGGAATACCCTTCAGAAGGATTTAAAATTGCCAGAATTGGTCTCCCATGCTGAGTTTGGCGGGATCCTGAAGGACATGGAGCGTGAGACCATTGGTCGATGTCTTTGCATTTAGAATTGTAGAATCACATTTTATATTATTGTATTGCTGTATTGTGTATGCTTCTATGTACTGTTGACATGTTGTGCTGCCTTCTTGGCCAGGTCACCTTTGTGAAAGAGATCATTGATCTCAATGGGTTTTTAACCTGGTTAAATAAAGGATAAAAAAAAAAAAAAAAATGCAGTTTTTTGGCTTTATTTATGCAGAAAAACAAAAAACGTTGCTTACACACACATATATACAGTATATATATATATATATATACACACACACACACACACACACACACACACACAGACATACACACGTACACACACAAGGAATAACGGAGGAGTAATCAGTAACTAATTACATTCCCAGAGTAACTTGCCCAACACTGGTGTTACGACAATACGAGTGTGCGTCAGCGCCTCTTGTTTCGATTGTGCCAGTATTAGCCAGTGGTCCAGATAGGTCGCCAAGTGAATGACCTTGCGCCTGAGTGGGGCTATTAGAGTCTCCGTATATTTGATGAGATGGGAGTCAGAGAGAAGCCAAATGGGAGGACAAAGTACTGGTAACATTTCCCCCTGAACTATAAACCTGAGTAATCAACATGCACAGGATAAATGGGGATACGGAAATACTCTCTCGTAACGGGACAAGCCCCGTCTTTTATTGTCACACGAACACCACAACACATGCATGCGGCCACAACACACTCATGCTGACGGTGGCCGGTGAAAAGTGTCCTCTGCATTTAACCCATCCAGGCATGTCCTTTCCTCCGGGGGGCAGGCCAGGAGCAGTGGTCGCTTTCTCGTACAGCGCCCGGGGACCAACTTCGGATGTTGTCGTCACTGGTCGGATGACGATGACGATCTGATCTTCTGCATGTTTTTAGTGGGGGGGTTATATACGGAGGAACTCCCCTGGGGGAGCACGGGGAGAACATGCAAACTCCACACAGAGAGAAAGGCCCTTACGACGAGATACCCCACCTGGGCAGTAGGCACTGAAGATATGGGGGGGAACACAACCACAGCGCCCACAGTGTCCCAGGCGAGAATCGAACTCAGGACCTTCTGACTGTGAGGCGACAGCTCTACCACTGAGCCACCGTGCCCGTGTCAGCCGGTAGCTCGACATCAATTATGTATGTTTTCTTTTCTTAAAATAAATAAATAAGTAAATTGAATTTGTAAATCTGAACCCATGATTTCAAAGTACTGTATTTGTTACGTGAATAAATGAATGAATGAGCTTTATTTGTCATTGTCACAAAACAAGTTTTAAGAACAACGAATTTGAAGCAATCCCCTAGGTGCGTTTAGACAAGACCGAGGTACTTTTACGTAAGTACTTTTATTTTTTTACTACGTAAGTAATGAAATGCAGAATGAATGTTTACAAACATGTTTTACATGTTTCCGCTTAGATCTTTTCATAGATTGAATAACTAAATAGGTAGAATACTGTACATTTATGATATTATTATTATATTATTATACAAAATGGTGGAGGCATAGCTCTGCTGCTGCGCCCTGATGTTGCAACGTACATGGGTCTGGTCTTTGCACATGCTATAGCCCATGGTGGTTATTAGCTTTGATCAGCAGCTATAGCTCACTCTGTCAGCCACCCACGGCAGCCACAGTTTTTCACAACTATAGAGAGGCAAAGGGACCGCTTCCTGCTTCAGCACTGTACCAGAGATTTTCCTCCGCCATTCATTTTCCCATTCCCATTTCGTAAATTGAGTATAAAAATAATTTTACTGGTTCAAACGAAATGGTACAGATATATTTAGAAACAGTAGAGATCGCATAACATTTCACTGGGACCAAAACGTTAAAAAATGCGGGTTTAAAGAAAATATTTTTTCGATGTTTTTATAAGTTTTGGTCCGAGTGAAATGTTCTATGGTCTCACCTGATTATAGCGTTAACTGTACCGTTTGGTTCGACGAAGTACAACTATTTTATACGCATTTTACGAAATGTCTATGGGAAAATAAATGGCGGATGAAAATCTCTGGTACAATGCTGAAGCAGGAAGTGACGTTCCACTTTGCCTCTCTATTGGGCGGGTGCCAGCGATAGCTAATTCACACTTTTTTTTAAGTGTTGCTTCTTCTCTTGCAGATATACAGAGACTACTTCCCGTCTTTTAGTTAGACAGAGAAACTCTCTCAGAGGGTTTGTTGTCTGGTGGACTTCGCTTCAATAACAATTCAGAAAAAAAAGCCAAGACTGCGCTGATCTTTGATTTTGATCTCTCCTCTTCTCTGAGCCTGCGACCAAAAGGTAAGCCTGCTAACAGGGGAGATCGTTTCAGGGGCAATACTCTCACAAGGGTGGCCTGTACTTTAAACTAGCTTGGCTAAAATAAAGTCTATACAAGGATAGGTCGAAAATCTAGCAAAGTAAAATTACTAACCTTCTCTCTCAGGAGAATATGCCTTTTCCAGATTATAGGCCTATGGGAGCTAAGGTTGGGTTAATGACCTGAAGGGAAAGGGACCCCCAACACCAAACCAAGGGTGTTAGGGATGAGTGAGGCTGATACGGGGTTTCTAAGTGGGGTCGAGGCAGAGCACCTCCACCTGTGACTTTCAGGACACCCAGGGGGAAGAAATCTAGCAATTACACTTCAATAAAACACTGAAATATAAAATACCAGAAGAATAACTTTATGTTGAAGTAAGGCTCAGCAACTTTCACCAAGGCCTTTAAAAGACATTTGATCCCTGCACTGCATACTGCTCAATGCATATTACTCACTATGACTATTAAAATTATCTTGAATCTTTGACATTTTTTATGTCAAAGTATTTCATAAAACCTTTTTAATAAACATTTATAGACATAAGAAACTATTTTTGATTCTAAACTACTACTTTTGTCTTATGCTAGTATAGCAATAGTATAACGTTTGTATGTGTGCAGGTCACATGACAATATTAACACATTTACATTAATCTATTTATGTAGATTTTAGAAAGGCATTTTTGCCTTTATTAGAGAGGACAGTGTAGGCAGACAGGAAAGGTGGGGAGACATGTGGCAAAGGACCTCGGGTCGGATTCGAACCCGCGCTGGCCGCGCAAAGGACCGAGCCTCTGTGGTACGCGTGCTACCAGGTGAGCCCATTGATGTAGATTATTAATTAGGATATCAATACGATAGTAAAATGATGTGGTCATGCTTCCCTGCTAGCATTACTTACGTCAGCTTGTATTTTGAGCTCACCTATTGGCGCTGTTACAATCCCCTGTCCACAGGTTTGGTCAATGTCAAAAATGGGTTTTGCTGTGTCGAAAGCACAAGTGCAGTTACATCCTTTTGGCAGTAAACAAAACCACCACTTTTAGCGTGTCCTTTAGCCATTGAAAAGATCTCACCGAGAGCTTTCAATATTAATACTCATTCGCCCAAAATTGCTCCTAGCCCTCGATATGCACATGTACCTTAGAAGTCTCAGCTGTCCTGCTCAAATCCTCTTTCGGTACAAAGTATAATACGCACCTCTCCTCCATTCATTCTAGCTAATTGGTCATGTTTGTAAATACGTAAAACTGACAGAAAAATGCCTTTTCTTTTAACTTCCCTTTTCGTCTCACTTCTACACGGCTACTCTTTTCTTAGGGTACAGTTTGACAGTTCGTCTGCAGCGGGCGCCTGGCTATGCTGAGACTGAACAGAGACATGGAAGCTGTGATTGGACTGTTGATGGTGCTGCTTGGAGTCTCTCACGGTGAGCACTTTCACCACAGTATTTGTCACATAAATATATTGATGATTGTTTATTGTGTGAATCAGCTATTTTGTGTTGAACCAGTAATCCAATCTGTTGAATCAATATAAATGTGACCAGGGGTCTCATCTATAAAACCTTGCATATTAGAATCCCTAGGCCTACTAAAACCATGACTAACCTGTCCAGTGACTATCTACTCCATCCAATCCGTGTTTCACCACCCAGTATCGTCTTGTAAAGGTATCCCACACAGACGTAGTGATGTAAAAAACAAAACAACAAAACGGTTAAAAAGTAAACAAGACAATTTACACAAATAATCTACGCCAACCCTGACCCATCTTTAAGTCCAGCGTGAAATCCAATTATGCCAAAGATGAAATCCAATTATGCCAAAGACCTCTACTTATCTTTAACAAGTCTCTAGCTATCTTGTTTTATTTATTTAAATTTTTACATTTTAGTGTTTCCCCGTTTGTCCTGTATTATGTGTAAATGTGCTGCCATGTGTCTGTTCATGCTTGTCGACGTTGTATACAATTGTGATGATCGCCTTACAGTTTGTAAATGCAAAGATGAAATAAATTGTAAAAAATAAAATATAAAAAATAAAATAAAAATCTTTAAGTCGAGTGGTTTAGTGGCAAAGACAAGTCACTGAGAAGTGCGCACAGACGCACCTTAAACATCCCACACAAATTATATTCCAAAGCCAAAATACATCTATTGTGCTTATTGTGGTTATGTAGCTAAATAAAAATGCCAGTCCAACTGAAGTGCGCGCTTTCCCTCTGTTGTGACATGCGGAGATAAAGGAGATAAAGTGAATGCATTTGGAAAAGATATGTAGGCCTATAACCTATGGGCCTATTTGATTGTAAAAAAAAAAAGATGGGTAACGCTTTATTTTACAGGTACCCTAGTTACATATGAACTATTTGTAATTACACATGAACACCAAATGTAATTACATACTAGTAATTACCAATAGTTATAAATTATGTTAATATGTAGTTACATTGTAACGAACCTGTAAAATGGAGTGAGTCTGTTCAACTGTAGTTCATATGTAGTTACATTGTAACGAACCTGTAAAATGGAGTGAGTCTGTTCAACTGTAGTTCATATGTAGTTACATTTTAACGGACCTGTAAAGTGGAGTGAGTCTGTTCAACTGTAGTTCATATGTAGTTACATGGTACCGGACCTGTAAAGTGGAGTGAGTCTATTCAACTGTAGTTCATATGTAGTTACATGGTACTGGACCTGTAAAGTGGAGTGAGTCTGTTTAACTGTAGTTCATATGTATTTACATGGTATCGTACCTGTAAAGTGGAGTGAGTCTATTTAACTGTAGTTCATATGTAGTACAGTGGAGTGAGTCTATTTAACACAGTAGTTCATATGTAGTTACATGGTACCGGACCTGTAAAGTGGAGTGACTCTATTCAACTGTAGTTCATATGTAGTTACATGGTACCGGACCTGTAAAGAAGCTCTGGCCTGGGACAGAGATTGCTAAAACCCAGTGGTGGATTTGAACGACTGAACTTCAGATTGCAAAGCAAGCGGCTTTAACCACTCAGCCACGAGGGCTTTCCAAATTTCTCAGTGGAGTTTGAGAGGATAACTGTATGTCAGTCAGATGTAGTCACTTCATAGCTTTGTTATTATAAACAGAGATGGAAAAATGTTGATACTTATATTAGTTGTAGCTTGAAAGACAGGTAATTGAATGCATTTCTGCAGTGTGACTGTGTGACCAGCACACCCCCCCCCCCCCCGCCACACACACACACACACACACACACACACACACACACACACACACACACACACACACACACACACACACACACACACACGAGCTGTAAATTGCTCATGTGGCTATTTACACTCCAATTCAGAAAATGATTAGAATGTATTTTTTTATTTAAAAATGTTAAATATAACTAAATGTTTCTAGAGCACAGTGCATACAATTTATTTAACAAATTGGGGGGAGTTCCCCCCTTATGCTTCACATCGGGGGGATTTATAGACTTGGGGGGGAGGGCAGTACGAGGTCAATGGAAGAGCCTCTGACTTAGGCCGATTAACCTTATACCCGGATAGCTTGGAGAACGATTCAATATTACCCAAAAGTGCTGGGACGGATTTAACAGGGTCAGAAGTTCCATCTGAAGTGTACCATCTATAGGGTCTGAAATGTGATTTATACCAAAATGTCTATTCTGTTGTTTAAAGTTCTGCATGTGTTAAATTATGCAGATCAAAGTGGTTTCTGACGAGAGTAATGTTAGCGTTAGTGAGAGACTGTATTCCCACAAGATGCTGTCTCTCTCTCTTGGTGTGGGCGTGAGCTCGCACCGGCTGCTGAGGGAGCTGCCTGGAGCTATGGCCGTGCAGCAACTTTACAATAAGGACCACAAAGAGCATTAATAAGCATTATAAATGGTTACCCTACTAATGAATCTGTCAGGTTTGAGCCATATGTCCACAGTCCGCAGATAAGGATAGTTGTGTCATTTGGTGCTGGATGCAGACAGATAGACAAAACATATTTTCAGTCCTACAACTGACGGTTTTATAAAATAGTGAGGCAGCTGCATCGTGTGTGAGGAAGCCCTCTTTGTTTGCACCATTTTGTATGTTCATAAACGCATAAGAGTGCTGAATAAGTATTACTTAACCATAGTTAAGTAATACTTATTCAGCAGTGTTGAATAAGTATTACTTAACCATAGTTAAGTAATACTTATTCAGCAGTGTTGAATAAGCATTACTTAACTACTAGCGGTATGTGTTGAGTTCTCTGATGTATGTTGGAATATTGTTCCACTCTCATGAGGCTCTAACAGAAAAGGCTGACTGGCTAAAGGCACTTTGCACAATGGTGGAATTGGTTTGGTTTTTTGTCGAGTTTTAAGTGTCTATTTATCCACCTTATTTCTATATGCCATGATGCCTTATGGGTGCTTCTTCCGGTGTAATATAATAAATGCATTATATTATTATTATATTTCCCCCCAAGTCTCTGTGTATAATAACAAAGCTACAAAGTGACTACATCTGACTGACATACAGTTATCCTCTCAAACTCCACTGAGAAAGTTGGAAAGCCCTTGTGGCTGAGTGGTTAAAGCTGTGTGCTTTGCAATCTGAAGTTCAGTGGTTCCAATCCACTTGTTACCCTGTTAACTTGTTACCCTGTATACTATAAGTAGAGTCTTGTTACCCTGTAGTTACACTGTAAGTACAGTCTTGTTACCCTGTAGTTATACTATAAGTACAGTCTTGTTACCCTGTAGTTATACTATAAGTACAGTCTTGTTACCCTGTAGTTATACTATAAGTACAGTCTTGTTACCCTGTATACACTATAAGTACAATCCTGTTACCCTGTAGTTACACTGTAAGTACAATCTTGTTACCCTGTAGTTATACTATAAGTACAGTCTTGTTACCCTGTAGTTACACTATAGCCGTTTTCCCACATGCGTACCGGAAAATTACCTGTAAGTCAATATCGGACATTTCCCGGAATTTCCCTTCACACCTGGGCGCTCCCATGTGGGAATATAGCAGCGAAATTGCCTGTATGTTGGGGGGCGGGGCGGCACTGCAGAGCGGGTGGGGAGTGACGTGTCGGCAAAACTCCGATGGTGAAATAAGTTTGCTTGTCACACAATAAATCACACTCGTTTGACTTAAGAGGGCATGCAGAGAGGGGAGAGGGGGAAATCAGCACGCCCACACATGAAGCTGACATACCGCTCTTATTATCACAAGATCATTTAGCCAGTTTGCTTTAATGTGCGCAAATGATTAGATTATGCCCGCTGGAACATTAAGCAACGTGTGTACACCTCGCCCATGAGAGAAGGACCGGTGTCGCGGAAAATGACTGGACCCGTTTCCACTTGTGTCCCCTTAAGAGCATACCGCTCTTCTGACTGGCTCGAAACTGGTGAAATGTCCGCGATGACGGGGTCGCGCTTATACCGGAACAACAACTTTCACACATGAAGGCATTAGACCACGTTCCGGTCATTTAGCGGTACAAAGCGCATGTGGGAAAACGGCACAAAAAAAAAAAGTACAATCCTGTTACCCTGTAGTTACACTGTAAGTACAGTCTTGTTACCCTGTAGTTACACTATAAGTACAGTCTCAAAGTGCACCAGATTGATTCATTTTTTCTCATCACTTCTCATGTCTGCACTGTAACATGAGCCGGCGGCACAATTTTCACTCGTCATTTTCTTGCCTGGAATTATGACATGTTGTCTCTGAGCCCTTGTGTTTGTGTATGACGTTGATTGGAAGTGATGATTTGAATGATTTCGGTTTGTCAGAGTTTGGTTTCTATGGTAATTCGTGCAATATTTCATCACTCACTGCATTTTTTGTGAACCCCACCCAACCTTAAGGAGTGTGGTGCATGTAAAAAAAGAAGAGAAAAGAAAAAAAAGAAGTTAATTTAAAGATTCCTATGAAACCCGCCCCCCCCCCCCCCCCCCCAATAAATAAATAAACAAACAAACAAACAAACGTGCCCCCAGGACAGAAACATGGAGAAAAAGGTGGCGTTCTAATGCACATGCTCAATAAAAAGTAATCTGGGCAGATAACACCAGTGACATCACTCAGCCAGCCTGGTTACTGCAGGAGCAGCATGGAGCCATAATATGGAGCCATAATTTAATTTTGATTTGATTTTAATTTCTTTGGCTGAAAAACATGGACAGTAATGGACATAATTCGTTTTGAGCAGGTGCTAGCTCACTAACCAGCTGGTTAGCTCTGCTATCAGACACTACAGTGTTGTACAACAAGCAAAGATTTACCAGCTTTTTCCAATATGTCTGGTATAATCCATACTGCTTTTATGATCGCTGTTGCTGCAAATCCACTTTTACAACCTCCAACGTCTCCACTTTCACTGTATCCATGTTGTTGCCTGCTGCTATGGAAAACAGGCTGTGTCTCTGTGGTCGTAGTGGAGGCTAACGTTAAGGTTGATTAGTAGAGCTCTGCACATGTTTGCTGTGTTTCTCGACAGAAATAAATGAGTCACACAGCTTTTTTAATGTACTAGGAATCTCACGGGCTACGCGCCCTCGATTCCAAGGCTTTCGCTTGTCTCAATGTTAGAAAAACGGTGTTCTTTAAATACTGAACACCACGTCGTCCAAGTTGGCACGTCTTCATTATGGTCATCTTCATTTGCCATCATCAGATCAAACCAAAATGCATAACTACCTTGGACTGTCTTCATCAGGGAACACCGTTAAATCCACCTGCTGTTTCGGGTCAATCATCATCATTAACCGAAGGTATCCATCCATCGTGCAGCAAGTCCTGTTCGTTGACAATAAGAATCCAATTGATAATAATAGAAAAATATGCGATCCCAGTGATGAAAGTTGCTTGTTGTGCCGTGCGTCCTGCTCTCTGACACATCACATGACACATGACATCACATGACATCACATGACATCACATGACATGACACATGACATGACCTGACATGACACATGACATGACATGACATGACATGACATGACATGACATGACATGACATGACACATGACATGACCTGACATGACACATGACCTGACATGCAGCCTAATAGCCTATACAGTGTCCATCCATATTAGGACAAGGCATCAATGTAGCTTGTAGCCTACATGATGGGTATTCAGTAAAAAGAAAGAAAAAAACTGTTTGCAATGCACAATAAATGTGTGTTTTCACAGCAATCTAAAATTGATATTAGTGAGGAAATGATCTGTTTATCTTCCAAACAGTTTGTTATACATAATTAAAACTAGCAATGCCAAGATTTTTTTTTTTTTTTAATCAAATCAAATATTTAAATTAAAATACAACCATTACTTCCTAATCATTTGAATTGGGGCCCACTCATACTTTCACACTTTAGTGTGAAAACGAAATATAAACAACAATTTATTGTCGTCTCGTCTTTCCACCAAATAATACAAAAGTATCGATAGTGATATCGATAAGGACCCGGATCCATTAAGCAGACTCGAAAAGGTATCAATGTCATTACAAATTAACAATCTCCATCCTAGTTGTATAAGCGAGGAAAAAAGATTGTATCGGATTGTATCGGTATCAGCAGATACTCAAGGTTGTGGGTATCGGATCGGTATCGGACATGAAAATGTGGTATCGTGCCATCCCTAATAGTAACCATTTCAAAATGTGATGATACATATTTTTACTTGACCTTATACTGTATAAAATTACCTATTGTGAACTCTAGCATAATCACATCCTGAACATCATTCCAAATAAAGTTAGGAAATTCCCATTTTGTTATTGTATTATTTTACTTTTGTTTATGCCTACAAAGCCAATGTTACTTTGTACTTGAGTTCTCCCCTGGAAGTGATTTTGGTATAGATGGACCACCATTGTACTTAAGCAAGCAGTATTCTACCTACTATTCTGTATGCAGAATATATATAGCGAGACTATTATTTTTTCATCATCATTTTAAAGCAACAGAACAGTAAAGAGGATATGAATGTGATGTCTGTAGTTCTTCAGAGATCTAGCCTGTTCATTTTGCACTCAAAGTGCCCCAGATTGATTCATTTTTACTTTAAAATGTACAATATTTTCTCCCGAGGGGGGCATGCCCCCGGACTTCCCCTAGGGGGTCTGCAGTCCAGGATATTCTGATTGGGGGCTGAGCCCCACCAAAGGTCTAATCCTAAAATCACCCCTGGTGTGGCTTCACACGTTCACCAGGTCTCGTCCATCTGACCCTGTGTCTCACTCAGGCTCTATTTAACTGCTCCCGAGGACGAGCAGTTAACGCCTTGCATGGCTGCAGACGCTGTCGGTGTGTGAATGTGAGTGTGAATGGGTGAATGTGAGGTATTCATGTAAAAGTGCTTTGGGTAGTCGATAGACTATGTAAAATGTGCTCTATAAATACAGTCAATTTACCATTTACCATATGTTGCTGCTCCAATGGAGTTAGGCTCATTTGTGGTCAGCATTTTTGTTCACCTTCTCATATCACTTCTCATGCACTGTAGTAAATGAGCTGACAGCACAGTTAATTGGTTTTGTGCTGCAGAATAAAAATAACAAATAATGCAAAATAACTATAATGACAGAGGTAGGAGGTATCATGTTGCCATATTCAAATAAAGATTTTAAAATAAAAATGCGGACATGAAACATGAAACAAAGAAAAAAACAAAATGCAGCGTGGGAAAAAAGTATGCTGTATAAATGTGGTTTTCGCACTTCTGTTCAGAACCACCAATGCGTGAGAACTGAGCTGCTATTCTCCGCAGTCTCAGGCAAGGGCACGAGATTGCAGATTCCAAGCGACAAACAACTGCCACAGGATGACGCCAGTTCTTTTCATCTACGTCAGACCGCAATGTTCTATTCTCTATCATTCAATGTATTTCACAGATACAAACATGAACAAAAGTATGTAGACATCTTAAATGAACCTTGCAATACATAATCACAGATTATATTAAAATGTACATCCTGACTAGCTCTACGATCATAATGCCCTCGCGATTAAGGCGATACCTTTTTAAAAGCTCAGTTTCATTCAAAGTTTCCAAAATGTTGATGCGATTCTGAGGTGGATTGCCGGCAGCCATTTTAGGATTCTTTGTGATTTGCTCTTAGTGACTGAGGAGGCCTCCTCACTACTTCTAACTTGTCCCAGGTTTAGGAGCTGGTTTTTAACACTAAAACGCTTTGTGAAATACTCTTAGACCAAAGATATAGGAGTCCTAAAGTTAGGACTGACACGCCCATTATTTTCTAAGAGTTTCTCCTAAATCAGCAAGTTAGGAGCTACTTTTAGCCTTAAGATGTTTTGTGAATACGGGCCCTGAGCAGGACAGCCTTGATGTAAAGAGCAAATAAAACATGTGCGTAATACTAATGCTGTGGAGGGGTGTGTGTGTGTGTGTGTGTGTGTGTGTGTGTGTGTGTGTGTGTGTGTGTGTGTGTGTGTGTGTGTGTGTGTGTGTGTGTGTGTGTGGGGTTCATACCTTCACCAGGTCTCGGGCAGATAACCTGTGACATCACCTGTGTCTCAATCAGGCTCTTGCTGCTCCTCCAATGGAGTTAGGCTCCTCTTTGGCTTTATTTGTCAGCATCTTTGGTCACCTTCATCATCACTTCTCATGTCTGCACTGTAACATGAGCCTTCATCATCACTTCTCATGTCTGCACTGTTACCTGAGCCTTCATCATCACTTCTCATGTCTTCACTGTTACATGAGCCTTCATCATCACTTCTCATGTCTGCACTGTAACATGAGCCTTCATCATCACTTCTCATGTCTTCACTGTTACATGAGCCTTCATCATCACTTCTCATGTCTGCACTGTTACATGAGCATTCATCATCACTTCTCATGTCTGCACTGTTACATGAGCCTTCATCACCACTTCTCATGTCTGCACTGTAACATGAGCCTTCATCATCACTTCTCATGTCTGCACTGTAACATGAGCCTTCATCATCACTTTTCATGTCTGCACTGTAACATGAGCCTTCATCATCACTTCTCATGTCTGCACTGTAACATGAGCCTTCATCATCACTTCTCATGTCTGCACTGTTACATGAGCCTTCATCATCACTTCTCATGTCTGCACTGTTACATGAGCCTTCATCATCACTTCTCATGTCTGCACTGTAACATGAGCCTTCATCATCACTTCTCATGTCTTCACTGTTACATGAGCCTTCATCACCACTTCTCATGTCTGCACTGTTACATGAGCCTTCATCATCACTTCTCATGTCTGCACTGTAACATGAGCCTTCATCATCACTTCTCATGTCTTCACTGTAACATGAGCCTTCATCATCACTTCTCATGTCTGCACTGTAACATGAGCCTTCATCATCACTTCTCATGTCTTCACTGTAACATGAGCCGGCGGCACAATTTTCACTCGTAATTTTTTTGCCTGCAATTATGACATGTTGGCTCCGAGCCCTTGTGTTTGTGTATGACGTTGATTGGAAGTGATGAGATTTATTCCAGCAGATGACTGAATTAACATTTTGTTTTCTGAATTTGAATGATTTCGGTTTGTCAGAGTTTGGCTGCTATCGTCATTCGTGCATGACCCCCCCTCCACTAAATAAATAAACAAACAAACAAACGTGCCCCCAGGACAGAAACATGGAGAAAAAGGTGGCGTTCTAATGCACATGCTCAATAAAAAGTGACATCACTTCTCTTCTGGATTATTGTAATGCCGTGTTTTCTTGCCTGAACCAAAACAGGATCTCTCAACTCCAGTGTGTTCAGAATTCTTTTAACTACATCTCTGAAGTTTGATCACATCTCCCCGATTTTAACTTCCCTTCACTGGCTGCCTATCTGTTTTAGAATTGATTTTACTATTTTAGTCTTGACTTTTAAGGCCCTCCATGATATGGCACCTAGCTACCTGTCTGAGCTTCTAAGTTATTATGTACCTGCCCGTGGCCTGAGATCCTCAGGTAAAACTCTTTTAGCTAGACAAAGGGTGACAAAGCTTTGCTGTGAGGCCTCCAACCCTTTGGAATAGCCTTCCCGAGGAACTATAGACGTGCTAACTCACTGTCCTCCTTTAAGTCATCTCTCAAGACTTATTTTTATCATTTGGCATACAAGGCTATGCCAAATGATAAAAATAGCCTTGATTATTCTTTTTGTTTCTTTTACCAGTTCTTTTATGTCTATTTTATCCTTTTATATGTTTTTTTGTGATGTTTTTTTGTGATGTTTTTTTGTGATGTTTTTTTGTGATGTTTTTTTGTGATGTTTTTTTGTGATGTTTTTTTCTCTCTCTCTCGTTATTTTATGCACTGAATGTGACATTGTATATGATCACTTCCTTCTAATTGCCTCTGTTTGTGAAGCACTTTGTTTTGAAAGGTGCTAATAAAGCTTGCGTGTGTGTGTGTGTGTGTGTGTGTGTGTGTGTGTGTGTGTGTGTGTGTGTGTGTGTGTCTGTGTCTGTGTGTGTGTGTGTGTGTGTGTGTGTGTGTGTGTGTGTGTGTGCGTGCGTGCGCGTGCGCGTGCGCGTGTGCGTGTGTGTGCGCGTGCGGGTGTGCGTGCGGGTGTGTGTGTGTGCGCGTGCGTGCGTGCGTGCGTGCGGGTGTGTGTGTGTGTGTGTTTCACACACATGCAAACATCGCCCCTGTCTCCATGCACATTTTTATACACATGAAACTCTTGGAATCAATATAAGTTCAGTAAATATAATGGGTGGTGGGGGGGTTTGCACCTGTATCTGTATCTCCATTTACATTTGCTGATCTTACATTGATTATGAAAGTTAGATGCTTATAAAACGTGCTTGAGACAGAGGTGTGATCATGTTTGCATGTCTCTGTGTTTATGTGAGTGTGAAACGCTGAGTAATACAGTGAAACAAAGAGCCGTTCTACACAGGATGAGGTCTGCTAGAAGCAGAGGCGTTTAGGCACACCCCACAGAGACAGGATGTGAACTGCTGCTGTTTCATAGAAGTGTGTGTGTGTGTGTGTGTGTGTGTGTGTGTGTGTGTGTGTGTGTGTGTGTGTGTGTGTGTGTGTGTGTGTGTGTGTGGTGGTGGGGGGGGGGGGGGGATTTCATAGAAATCCTCCCCAACCCGTGCTACCACAATGCAACAAGGCAATTATTGTAAGTCACTTTGCTTTGGATAAAAGCGTCTGCCAAATGATGTAATCTAATGTAATGTAAACGAACGTTACTCAATAACGTTCTCATTTGGTTAGTGTTGATGAAATATGAAAGCACTAATTTGAGGTGGGGGCAACATGTCCCGACTGTTTTCATTCCACTTCAAGATTCAAGATTTTTATTATCACTCCGTAGTACAAGTATCACGTGTGAAATTCTTGTGCTGTAGGCTCCGTTACAACATAGTGCAAAAATTAAAAGATATATAAATAAAACAAGAGGCAAAAAGCAATAGAGCAGTAAGACACGCCACAGACAGTGGCGTATTCACTGCCCATAGTGCAAATGGCATGAACATACTTTAAACATAATTAAACATAATAACATTCTGTTAGGTGCAAATAGCGTATACCTAATTAAACATACTATTGAACATTAGTCATACATAATGGTAGCATCTACAGTGCGGTACAGTACGGCTACTACACTATTTATATTTGTTAAGGAGTCTCGTGGCCTGTGAGAAGAAACTGTCCCTCAAGCGATTTGTGCGTGCTCTTGGGACCCTGTATCTCCTCCCTGAGGGTAGCAGGGAGAACAGACTGTTGTGGGGGTGGTTTGTGTCTTTGATGATCTTCAGGGACCTCCTGAGGCACCGCTGGTTGTACAGATCTTGCAGTTCTGGCAGCTCACATCCTGTTACATGCTGGGCCGCGCTTAATTAAACAACGGTAAATAAACACTGTTTCCACCGTGCTTTTCACTGATTGGTCACAGATACTGTACACGTCATTTTCTGCGACATTATTTTGGCTAGTGTGAGGTTTAAGGACTAGTTAAGATGTACCTTACGTCTCCGTGGTGCAACTAAACAAAGACACAACTTTAGTGTCAAACTAAATAGTTTGAACATAGCAGTTAGTGTGGACTTCTCCCCTTCTCCTGTGGAGTTCTCCCCTGGAAGTGATTTTGGTATAGATGGACCACCATTGTACTTAAAAGGGGGACTAACCCCCCCAGATTTCCTGCAAAACGGCTCTCCACTCGATCTGAAAACCCCGCAGGCAATATGGCCGCCCACACTCCCCTCCTTACCTGGCAGAATTCCTCCCCCATAAAGTAACATATCTTGGCCAATAAGTATGTAACATACAAAATAAAACAACCCGTAATATCTTAATTTTATGTAGAATGCAGAGGACATGTAACTGTTTAGTTAAACTTGCATTCCAGGAATATTGTGCTCTAAAGATGACGATAGTGGCTCGAGACTGTTTCGTCCTGAAACCCACACGCTTTGCGGTGGTGGTTTTAGCGTAACCTATGTGGGATTCGAGGCGTAACCTATGTGCATTTTAGCGTAACCTATGTGGGATTCGAGGCGTAACCTATGTGGGGTTTGGCGTAACCTATGTGGGATTCGAAATAACGCATCCGAGATATAAAACGTTATGAATATAGCCACGTTATGAACAAAAAACTAACGCTGGTGATCCGTATGGAAACAGTAGCTGTGTTTCCATTACAGTTTTTCGCAAAATAATTGCGATATTTCTACAACTTCGACAATGTACAATTGCGACTTGTAGGCGTTTCCATTGACGTTGAGTTTGGTCACCTGAACGCAATTCCCATTAGCCTACCAGCAGCTGCCTGTTACAGTGGATCTGCCCCATATCCCGTCCCCTGCATGCTCAAATCCAACTAATGGTCAATGCAAATCACAACATGAAGTTACAACACATATAAACGAGCCTGATTATCAATTCAAAATAAAATTAGTTGCAAAATGTTGCTGGCTGCGGTGAATGCAGTGAGCGCGACAGGCAGAGGAAAAAAGTCTAATAGCCTAATAGACTACAACTGGTCCGATTTAGAGATGGAGGGGGGAAAAGGCTGATTTGGTCAATAATCACAATTTTGTGTAGCTATTATAATTATAACACTGCACCTGAAACGTGTGTAATGTATTACTCACAGTCACTGTATTCACTTCAGTCAGGAGCACGCACCGCACCGGTGTGTGCTTGCTTTTCATCCCTTATCTCGCGCTGTGCCAAATGCGCGCACACAGGCAGCCTGTCACCATGGACCGATTTCTGCCATTAAACATTATCTATTTTATATTTATTTTGCATAACACTCGTCTTTCTGCTAGCGTTGCTTCAAAGTTTTCCATTGCTGCGGAGGTTTTGCGATGGCTTATCGAACCGTTTCTTCCTCATTTTTCGCTGCTTTTCCAAAGCAGAATGGGTCACATGACGTGCTAATGCGAAAAAACTGTTTCCATTACACTTTTGCGATAAACTGCTATATCGACACGTCTGAAAAACCACCTCATGAGAGCGCAAAAACGTTTTGCGATATTTGGGAGGTTTTTCGAAATTTACGTGTTTCCATTACCCAATTTCTATTGCGATATTTAGATTTTGCGCATTTGTGAGGGTAATGGAAACACGACTAGAGTTACTCGGAATGGTTAAAAGTTCTATCAATTTGGTCATTTAGTGGTGTTTTACTGTGATGTAACATAACTAACTAGCGGCTAACATTAGCCACAATAGGCATTACCCATGAATGCATTGCTCTTAAAGGGCTCGCGCCGCATGAACTACAGTAATAATTAATGGGGAAAAAAACAATTTTTCACATGAGTGGGGCGCGTGCTAAACCCACCGTGACGTCAGGATGTACCAAATATCCCATTAATTTGAGGGCACAAAAAAAAGCAGTGTTCCACCCATAGAGGGCACTTATGCCAGTTATGCTGCTGAAAAATGATACAAATGGTAGAATGGCAACAGTTTGGTCTCAAATGTGGAAATTTTGACCAGAATTCTTCACACCACCCCCAAAGTCATATATATTGGTTAAAAGCTGAAAAAAAGTGTTTTGGGGGTTAGTTACACTTTAAGCAAGCAGTATTCTACCTACTATTCTGTATGCAGAATATATATAGCGAGACTATTATGTTTTCATCATCATTGTAAAGCAACAGAACAGTAAAGAGGATATTAATGTGATGTCTGTAGTTCTTCAGAGATCTAGCCTCTTCATTTTGCACTCAAAGTGCACCAGATTGATTCATTTTTAATTTAAAATGTACATTTTCTCCCGAGGGGCGCATGCTCCCGAACCCCCCCTAGGGGGTCTATAGTCCAGCATATTCTGATTGGGGGCTGAGCCCCACCAAAGGTCTAATCCTAAAATCACCCCTGGTGTGGCTTCACACGTTCACCAGGTCTCGTCCATCTGACCCTCAGTCAGGCTCTATTTAACTGCTCCCGAGGACGAGCAGTTAACGCCTTGCATGGCTGCAGACGCCGTCTGTGTGTGAATGTGAGTGTGAATGGGTGAATGTGAGGGATTCATGTAAAAGTACTTTGGGTAGTCGATAGACTATATAAAATGTGCTCTATAAATACAGTCCATTTACCATCTGTTGCTGCTCCAATGGAGTTAGGCTCATTTGTGGTCAGCATTTTTGTTCACCTTCTCATATCACTTCTCATGCACTGTAGTAAATGAGCCGACAGCACAGTTTTCACCCTTAATTGGTTTTGTGCCTTGCCTCTGTTTGTGAAGCACTTTGTAACAGTTGTTTTGAAAGGTGCTAACAAAGCTTGCGTGTGCGTGTGTGTGTGTGTGTGTGTGTGTGTGTGTGTGTGTGTGTGTGTGTGTGTGTGTGTGTGTGTGTGCGCGCGGGCGTGCGTGCGTGCGGGTGTGTGTGCGTGTGTGTGTGTGTGTGTTTCACACACATGCAAACATCGCCCCTGTCTCCATGTACATTTTTATACACATGAAACTCTTGGAATCAATATAAGTTCAGTAAATACAATGGGTGGTGGGGGGGTTTGCACCTGTATCTGTATCTGCATTTACATTTGCTGATCTTGATTGATTGATTGACTTTATTTGGTGAATGTCAACAAAACAGGGCACAAATACAGAAACAGACAATCACCGAGGATAAAAACACAATAAAGCCATAGGCTTATTTCCATTGCGGTCCTCATACTTGATTATGAAAGTTAGATGCTTATAAAACGTGCTTGAGACAGAGGTGTGATCATGTTTGCATGTCTCTGTGTTTATGTGAGTGTGAAACTCTGAGTAATACAGTGAAACAAAGAGCCGTTCTACACAGGATGAGGTCTGCTAGAAGCAGAGGCGTTTAGGCACACCCCACAGAGACAGGATGTGAACTGCTGCTGTTTCATAGAAGTGTGTGTGTGTGTGTGTGTGTGTGTGTGTGTGTGTGTGTGTGTGTGTGTGTGTGTGTGTGTGTGTGTGTGTGTGTGTGTGTGTGTGTGTGTGTGTGTGTGTGTGTGTGTGTGTGTGTGTGTGTGTGTGTGTGTGTATGTGTGGTGGGGGGGGGGGGGGGGGGATTTCATAGAAATCCTCCCCAACCCGTGCTACCACAATGCAACAAGGCAATTATTGTAAGTCACTTTGCTTTCGATAAAAGCGTCTGCCAAATGATGTAATTTAATGTAATGTAAACGAACGTTACTCAATAACGTTCTCATTTGGTTAGTGTTGATGAAATATGAAAGCACTAATTTGAGGTGGGGGCAACATGTCCCGACTGTTTTCATTCCACTTCAAGATTCAAGATTTTTATTATCACTCCGTAGTACAAGTATCACGTGTGAAATTCTTGTCCTGTAGGCTCCGTTACAACATAGTGCAAAAATTAAAAGATATATAAATAAAACAAGAGGCAACAAGCAATAGAGCAGTAAGACACGCCACAGACAGTGGCGTATTCACTGCCCATAGTGCAAATGGCATGAACATACTTTAAACATAATTAAACATAATAACATTCTGTTAGGTGCAAATAGCGTATACCTAATTAAACATACTATTGAACATTAGTCATACATAATGGTAGCATCTACAGTGCGGTACAGTACGGCTACTACACTATTTATATTTGTTAAGGAGTCTCGTGGCCTGTGAGAAGAAACTGTCCCTCAAGCGATTTGTGCGTGCTCTTGGGACCCTGTATCTCCTCCCTGAGGGTAGCAGGGAGAACAGACTGTTGTGGGGGTGGTTTGTGTCTTTGATGATCTTCAGGGACCTCCTGAGGCACCGCTGGTTGTACAGATCTTGCAGTTCTGGCAGCTCACATCCTGTTACGTGCTGGGCCGCGCTTAATTAAACAACGGTAAATAAACACTGTTTCCACCGTGCTTTTCACTGATTGGTCACAGATACTGTACACGTCATTTTCTGCGACATTATTTTGGCTAGTGTGAGGTTTAAGGACTAGTTAAGATGTACCTTACGTCTCCGTGGTGCAACTAAACAAAGACACAACTTTAGTGTCAAACTAAATAGTTTGAACATAGCAGTTAGTGTGGACTTCTCCCCTTCTCCTGTGGAGTTCTCCCCTGGAAGTGATTTTGGTATAGATGGACCACCATTGTACTTAAAGGGGGACTAACCCCCCCAGATTTCCTGCAAAACGGCTCTCCACTCGATCTGAAAAGCCCGCAGGCAATATGGCCGCCCACACTCCCCTCCTTACCTGGCAGAATTCCTCCCCCATAAAGTAACATATCTTGGCCAATAAGTATGTAACATACAAAATAAAACAACCCGTAATATCTTAATTTTATGTAGAATGCAGAGGACATGTAACTGTTTAGTTAAACTTGCATTCCAGGAATATTGTGCTCTAAAGATGACGATAGTGGCTCGAGACTGTTTTGTCCTGAAACCCACACGCTTTGCGGTGGTGGTTTTAGCGTAACCTATGTGGGATTCGAGGCGTAACCTATGTGCATTTTAGCGTAACCTATGTGGGATTCGAGGCGTAACCTATGTGGGGTTTGGCGTAACCTATGTGGGATTCGAAATAACGCATCCGAGATATAAAACGTTATGAATATAGCCACGTTATGAACAAAAAACTAACGCTGGTGATCCGTATAGAAACAGTGTTACTCGGAATGGTTAAAAGTTCTATCAATTTGGTCATTTAGTGGCGTTTTACTGCGATGTAACATAACTAACTAGCGGCTAACATTAGCCACAATAGGCATTACCCATGAATGCATTGCTCTTAAAGGGCTCGCGCCGCATGAACTACAGTAATAATTAATGGGGAAAAAAACAATTTTTCACATGAGTGGGGCGCGTCAGGATGTACCAAATATCCCATTAATTTGAGGGCACACAAAAAAGCAGTGTTCCACCCATAGAGGGCACTTATGCCAGTTATGCTTCTGAAAAATGATACAAATGGTAGAATGGCAACAGTTTGGTCTCAAATGTGGAAATTTTGACCAGAATTCTTCACACCACCCCCAAAGTCATATACTGTATATTGGTTAAAAGCTGAAAAAAAGTGTTTTGGGGGTTAGTTACACTTTAAGCAAGCAGTATTCTACCTACTATTCTGTATGCAGAATATATATAGCGAGACTATTATGTTTTCATCATCATTGTAAAGCAACAGAACAGTAAAGAGGATATTAATGTGATGTCTGTAGTTCTTCAGAGATCTAGCCTCTTCATTTTGCACTCAAAGTGCACCAGATTGATTCATTTTTACTTTAAAATGTACATTTTCTCCCGAGGGGGGCATGCTCCCGGACCCCCCCTAGGGGGTCTATAGTCCAGGATATTCTGATTGGGGGCTGAGCCCCACCAAAGGTCTAATCCTAAAATCACCCCTGGTGTGGCTTCACACGTTCACCAGGTCTCGTCCATCTGACCCTGTGTCTCAGTCAGGCTCTATTTAACTGCTCCCGAGGACGAGCAGTTAGCGCCTTGCATGGCTGCAGACGCCGTCCGTGTGTGAATGTTAGTGTGAATGGCTGAATGTGAGGTATTCATGTAAAAGTACTTTGGGTAGTCGATAGACTATATAAAATGTGCTCTATAAATACAGTCAATTTACCATCTGTTGCTGCTCCAATGGAGTTAGGCTCATTTGTGGTCAGCATTTTTGTTCACCTTCTCATATCACTTCTCATGCACTGTAGTAAATGAGCCGACAGCACAGTTTTCACCCTTAATTGGTTTTGTGCTGCAGAATAAAAATAACAAATAATGAAAAATAACTATAATGACAGAGGTAGGAGGTATCATGTTGCCATATTCAAATAAAGATTTTAAAATAAAAATGTGGGCATGAAACATGAAACAAAGAAAAAAACAAAATGCAGCGTGGGAAAAAATATGCTGCATAAATGTGGTTTTCGCACTTCTGTTCAGAACCACCAATGCGTGAGAACTGAGCTGCTATATTCTCCGCAGTCTCCGGCAAGGGCACGAGATTGCAGAATTCAAGCGACAAACAACTGCCACATAATGACGCCAGTTCTTTTCATCTACGTCAGACCGCAATGTTCTATTCTGTATCATTCAATGTATTGCGCAGATACAAAAATGAACAAAAGTATGTAGACATCTTAAATGACTTAAAGGAATAAGTCTGGAGCAGCTCGGATCCAATGATGCCTTTTATTTAAGGTGCAAAATGGTCAGACAACGTTTCGACGTACATACGTCTTCATCAGGACCTGATGAAGACGTATGTACGTCGAAACGTTGTCTGACCATTTTGCACCTTAAATAAAAGGCATCATTGGATCCGAGCTGCTCCAGACTTATTCCTTTAAGTATTATTGCGTCCCTCCTGTGATGCACCGGACCTGCCAGTTCCTACAGCTGAAGCGCAGTTGGATCCTTCACTTTAGACATCTTAAATGAACCTTGCAATACATAATCACAGATTATATTAAAATGTACATCCTGACTAGCTCTACGATCATAATGCCCTCGCGATTAAGGCGATACCTTTTTAAAAGCTCAGTTTCATTCAAAGTTTCCAAAATGTTGATGCGATTCTGAGGTGGATTGTCGGCAGCCATTTTAGGATTGTTTGTGATTTGCTCTTAGTGACTGAGGAGGCCTCTTGACTACTTCTAACTTGTCCCAGGTTTAGGAGAGTTTCTCCTAAATCAGCAAGTTAGCAGCTACTTTTAGCCTTAAGATGTTTTGTGAATACGGGCCCTGAGCAGGACAGCCTTGATGTAAAGAGCAGATAAAACATGTGCGTAATACTAATGCTGTGGAGGGGTGTGTGTGTGTGTGTGTGTGTGTGTGTGTGTGTGTGGCTTCATACCTTCACCAGGCCTCGGGCAGATAACCTGTGACATCACCTGTGTCTCAGTCAGGCTCTTGCTGCTCCTCCAATGGAGTTAGGCTCCTCTTTGGCTTTATTTGTCAGCATCTTTGGTCACCTTCATCATCACTTCTCATGTCTGCACTGTTACATGAGCCTTCATCATCACTTCTCATGTCTTCAGTGTAACATGAGCCTTCATCATCACTTCTCATGTCTGCACTGTAACATGAGCCTTCATCACCACTTCTCATGTCTTCAGTGTAACATGAGCCTTCATCATCACTTCTCATGTCTGCACTATAACATGAGCCTTCATCATCACTTCTCATGTCTGCACTGTTACATGAGCCTTCATCATCACTTCTCATGTCTTCACTGTTACATGAGCCTTCATCACCACTTCTCATGTCTTCAGTGTAACATGAGCCTTCATCATCACTTCTCATGTCTTCACTGTAACATGAGCCTTCATCATCACTTCTCATGTCTGCACTGTAACCTGAGCCGGCGGCACAATTTTCACTCGTCATTTTTTTGCCTGGAATTATGACATGTTGTCTCTGAGCCCTTGTGTTTGTGTATGACGTTGATTGGAAGTGATGAGATTTATTCCAGCAGATGACTGAATTTACATTTTGTTTTCTGAATTTGAATGATTTCGGTTTGTCACAGTTTGGTTTCTATGGTAATTCGTGCAATATTTCATCACTGACTGCATGTCAGGATATGAAAATGCACCTGTTGGTATCCTCATGAATTTCCCTCTGGATTTTTTGTGAACCCCACCCAACCTTAAGGAGTGTGGTGCATGTAAAAAAAAAAAAAAAAAAAAGTGAATTTACATTTTGGGCTCAAGATTCCTATGAAAATCCCCCCCTCCAATAAATAAATAAACAAACAAACGTGCCCCCAGGACAGAAACATGGAGAAAAAGGTGGCGTTCTAATGCACATGCTCAATAAAAAGTAATCTGGGCAGATAACACCAGTGACATCACTCAGCCAGCCTGGTTACTGCAGGAGCAGCATGGAGCCATAATATGGAGCCATAATTTAATTTAGATTTTATTATAATTTCTTTGGCTGAAAAACATGGACAGTAATGGACATAATTCGTTATGAGCAGGTGCTAGCTCACCAACCAGCTGGTTAGCTCTGCTATCAGACACTACAGTGTTGTACAACAAGCAAAGATTTACCAGCTATTTCCAATATGTCCGGTATAATCCATACTGCTTTTATGATCGCTGTTGCTGCAAATCCCCATTTTACAACCTCCAACGTCTCCACTTTCTCTGTATCCATGTTGTTGCCTGCTGCTATGGAAAACAGGCTGTGTCTCTGTGGTCGTAGTGGAGGCTAACGTTAAGGTTGATTGCTAGAGCTCTGCACATGTTTGATGTGTTTCTCGACAGAAATAAACGAGTCACACAGCATTTTTAATGTACTAGGAATCTCACTACGTGCTACGTGCCCTCGATTCCTAGGCTTTCGCTTGTCTCCACGTTAGAAAAACGGTGTTCTTTAAATACTGAACACCATGTCGTCAAAGTTGGCACGTCTTCATTATGGTCATCTTAATTTGCCATCATCAGATCAAACCAAAATGCAGTAACTATCTTAGACTGTCTTCATCGGGGAACACCGTCAAATCCACCTACTGTTTCGGGTCAATCATCATCATTAACCGAAGGTATCCATCCATCGTGCAGCAAGCCCTGTTCGTTGACAATAAGAATCCAATTGATAATAATAGAAAAATATGCAATCCCAGTGATGAAAGTTGCTTGTTGTGCCGTGCGTCCTGCTCTCTGACACATCACATGACATGACATGACACATGACATGACATCACATGACATGACATGACATGACATGACATGACATGACATGACATGACACATGACATGACATCACATGACATGACATGACACGTGACATGACATGACATGACATGACATGACATGACATGACATGCAGCCTAATAGCCTATACAATGTCCATCCATATTAGGACAAGGCATCAATGTAGCTTATAGCCTACAAGATGGGTATGTAAAAAGAAAGAAAAAAACCGTTTGCAATGCACAATAAGTGTGTGTTTTCACAGCAATCTAAAATTGATATTAGTGAGGAAATGACCTGTTTATCTTCCAAACAGTTTGTTATACATAATTAAAACTAGCAATGCCAAGATTGTTCTTTTTTTAAATCAAATTAAATATTTAAATTAAAATACAACCATTACTTCCTAATCATTTGAATTGGGGCCCACTCATACTTTCACACTTTAGTGTGAAAACGAAATATAAACAACAATTTATTGTCATCTCGTCTTTCCACCAAATAATACAAAAGTATCGATAGTGATATCGATAAGGACCCGGATCCATTAAGCAGACTCGAAAAGGTATCAATATCAATACAAATTAACAATCCCCATCCGTATAGTTGTATAAGCGAGGGAAAAAGATTGTATCGGATTGTATCGGTATCAGCAGATACTCAAGGTTGTGGGTAGAAGCAGAGGCGTTTAGGCACACCCCAGAGAGACAGGATGTGAACTGCTGCTGTTTCATAGAAGTGTGTGTGTGTGTGTGTGTGTGTGTGTGTGTGTGTGTGTGTGTGTGTGTGTGTGTGTGTGTGTGTGTGTGTGTGTGTGTGTGTGTGTGTGTGTGTGTGTGTGTGTGTGTGTGTGTGGTTGTGGGTATCGGATCGGTATCGGACATGAAAATGTGGTATCGTGCCTTCAATAGTAACCATTTCAAAATGTGATGATACATATTTTTACTTGACCTTATACTGTATAAAATTACCTATTGTGAACTCTAGCATAATCACATCCTGAACATCATTCCAAATAAAGTTAGGAAATTCCCATTTTGTTATTGTATTATTTTACTTTTGTTTATGCCTACAAAGCCAATGTTACTTTGTACTTGAGTTCTCCCCTGGAAGTGATTTTGGTATAGATGGACCACCATTGTATTTAAGCAAGCAGTATTCTACATTCTGAATGCAGAATATATATAGCGAGACTATTATGTTTTCATCATCATTTTAAAGCAACAGAACAGTAAAGAGGATATTAATGTGATGTCTGTAGTTCTTCAGAGATCTAGCCTCTTCATTTTGCACTCAAAGTGCACCAGATTGATTCATTTTTACTTTAAAATGTACAATATTTTCTCCCGAAGGAAGCACGCTCCCGGACCCCCCCTAGGGGGTCTGCAGTCCAGGATATTCTGATTGGGGGCTGAGCCCCACCAAAGGTCTAATCCTAAAATCACCCCTGGTGCGGCTTCACACGTTCACCAGGTCTCTTCCATCTGACCCTGTGTCTCAGTCAGGCTCTATTTAACTGCTCCCGAGGACGAGCAGTTAGCGCCTTGCATGGCTGCAGATGCCGTCCGTGTGTGAATGTGAGTGTGAATGGGTGAATGTGAGGTATTCATGTCAAAGTGCTTTGGGTAGTCGATAGACTATGTAAAATGTGCTCTATAAATACAGTCAATTTACCATCTGTTGCTGCTCCAATGGAGTTAGGCTCATTTGTGGTCAGCATTTTTGTTCACCTTCTCATATCACTATAATTGGTTTTGTGCTGCAGAATAAAAATAACAAATAATGAAAAATAACTATAATGACCCAGGTAGGAGGTATCATGTTGCCATATTCAAATAAAGATTTTAAAATAAAAATGCGGCATGAAACATGAAAAAAAAAAAAAAAATGCAACGTGGGAAAAAATATGCTGCATAAATGTGGTTTTCGCACTTCTGTTCAGAACCACCAATGTGTGAGAACTGAGCTGCTATATTCTCTCCAGTCTCAGGCAAGGGCACGAGATTGCAGAATTCAAGCGACAAACAACTGCCACAGGATGACGCCAGTTCTTTTCATCTACGTCAGACCGCAATGTTCTATTCAGTGGCGTGCCGTCCATTAGGCGAACTAGGCAAATGCTAGGGGCGCTTGAGTCGTTAGGGGGGCCAGAGATTTTTACAAATACTTTTTCATGATAATAGGCCTACTATTATTTTACAATAGTAGACAAAAAATAAGCAGAACAACGTCTTAAGTATTTAAATAATAGTGAAATCATTTTTCTAAATCTGGCTTTCTGGCTGCCCGGGCTGCAGCACTTTCACCATGGTCCCTAATCCATACCACCCCACCCCCTGCACGGCCGCGCCCCCTTCTACCTGCTCAGAGCTTTTTCCCAGAGTGGGGGAAGGGAGCTGGAAGCTGGGTGCTGAGGGTGCTGCAGCACCCCTGGTGGCAAGAAATGGGATTTTCGAAATTGTTGGATTTGGCTGTCTTTTATACCACCAACAAGATGCATTAAAAAACAGTTTGTGCCTCCCAGCTCTAATCTTATTTCATACGCTCTCTCTTCAAAAGTGTTTGATTTTCATCATAATCTGGTTTTCCATAATAATAATAATAAGTTCAGTGTTTATGCCTGTGTTGCTGTCTGTTGTAGTGTAAAACAACTAAAGGGAGAGCAGGTGCTTACATGAAAGTGAGTGAGAAAAGGAGAAGATACTGAATAATGACATCACAGCAGTATAATCCTAATGTTAATTTAAAATTAAATATTCTTCTAAATATGGATGAAAGTCCAAAAAACGTCAAATTTTCTTTGGCGCTGCCCTCGCGGGCAGCACCGAGAGTCCCTTCCTTACAGCACCCCCTACCTAAAAGTACTTACAGCGCTACTGGGGAAGGGCGATTCTGAGCTTGCACTGCAGTGATGGAATTAGCTGCGATATAATTTTTATTATATTTTCTTTGGGGGAGGGGGGAGGGGGGGGGGGCACCAGCAAAAATCTTGCCTAGGGCACCAACTTGGTCAGGCACGCCACTGGTTCTATTCTCTATCATTCAATGTATTTCGCAGATACAAACATGAACAAAAGTATGTAGACATCTTAAATGAACCGTGCAATACATAATCACAGATTATATTAAAATTTACAATTGACTAGCTCTATGATCATAATGCCCTCGCGATTAAGGCGATACCTTTTTAAAAGCTCAGTTTCATTAAAAGTTTCCAAAATGTTGATGCGATTCTGAGGTGGATTGCCGGCAGCCATTTTAGGATTTTTTGTGATTTGCTCTTAGTGACTGAGGAGGCCTCTACTTCTAACTTGTCCCAGGTTTAGGAGCTGGTTTTAGCACTAAAACGCTTTGTGAAATACTTTTAGACCAAAAATGTAGGAGTCCTAAAGTTAGGACTGACACACCGATTATTTTCTAAGAGTTTCTCCTAAATCAGCAAGTTAGGAGCTACTTTTAGCCTTAAGATGTTTTGTGAATACGGGCCCTGAGCAGCACAACCTTGATGTAAAGGGCAGATAAATAATGCGTGCGTAATAACCTCTCTGTGCTGTGGAGGTGTGTGTGCGTGTGTGTGTGTGTGTGTGTGTGTGTGTGTGTGTGTGTGTGTGTGTGTGTGTGACATCACCTGTGTCTCAGTCAGGCTCTTGCTGCTCCTCCAATGGAGTTAGGCTCCTCTTTGGCTTTATTTGTGGTCAGCATCTTTGATCACCTTCTCATATCACTTCTCATGTCTGCACTGTGACATGAGCCTTCATCATCACTTCTCATGTCTGCACTGTAACCTGAGCCTTCATCATCACTTCTCATGTCTGCACTGTAACATGAGCCGGCGGCACAATTTTCACTCGTCATTTTTTTGCCTGGAATTATGACATGTTGGCTCTGCCCTATTCTCCCACAGGCCTTCGGCGCTAAAATGGGCCTTAAACGCAAAAAAACGTGCCTTGCGCCTGTTTCGGGAAGATATCAATATGGCTTTACGCTGCCAAATGCGCTTTAGGCCGAATGGGCGTGGCGCAGTCCCAGAATGGGCCATAATGGGCGTGTCGGCCTTAAATCTCGGCATACTGATATCTTCCCACCTGGCGTAAACTTAGCGCTTTGCGCTTTTGAAAACCAGGCCTATTCAGTGCGCCAGTTGCAAGGAGCGCTCTTCTGCCTCTCCCCTGTCACCCTTCTCTGTCTCTCTCTGAAACCAGGCCTATTCAGTGCGCCAGTGCTCTTCTGCCTCTTCTCTGTCACCCTTCTCTCTCTCTCTCTGACTCCCTCGCTTAGACAGGCACAACACACTTCCCATATAGGAAAAATAAGTTGTAAGTTGCCTGGCATGTCCCAGCATGCATTGTGCTTCTCCATTTCACTACTAAATAGCAACCAAATGAGGCGAAATAGATATAAAAGGTCGATCTAAATTAATGTGTAATGGTAACACAACCTGCAATTGTACACATTTCAATATTGGACCAAATGAAACATCGAAATGAATACACCACCCTATGTGAAACATATATGTCCTCCTGGGCCTATATATATCTCTTGTGGATTTAATGTGATTTAGATAAGTGACAGCGGAACGCGCTTCTACTGTCGTGCTATATTGTGATGTCCGCTCCAATAACTTGGCCCTACTTCACATTTAGTTTTACAATAAAAACACATTTATGCAATGACTTTACATAATGTAGGGTATATTTATGTGCATCATTCTACCTGCAGCAGGGGAGAGAAAACGATATCTTTCTGTGTATTTCACCCGAAGCAAAATATACCCCATAAAACATACTTCTCATCAAAATATCTTAAAGTACAACAATACATGGCAAATTGAGGTACTCTTCTTTTGTTTTTAAATGTGAAATATCACAAAAACCACAAAAACGTTTATTATGGGGGACACTATAAAAAATATGTCAAATTCGGGAAAAATGAGGTAATCGTTACAACCCCCCGCCCCCCCCAAAAAAAGGAGCTCCCAACTTCTCCTTCGGTCCACCCGGACTTGTGTGGTGAAAATCACCACACAAGTCACCACAATACCATTAACCCTAACCCGAAGATATTTTACCCTCTATCACTAACGTCGGGTGAAAATCACCCGAACACGTAGCCGGTAGAAAAAACCATGAATGGGAGCAGGGAAACAAACCTATATTCAATGATGTCAGTGAGCATCCTGAAGGTACCTAAGGACCCACCCACCTCAGACAGCAGCAAGACAATGAAAATCACGTGAATTCAATTGTCCGGGTGAAAATCACCCGACTTTAGTGTTCTAGGTTAACTCATTGAGTGCCAATGACGACGCCTGTCGTCAAAGTAAATAGTGACGTAGAGTGCCATTGACGATAGCTGTCGTCAATTGCCTTTTTTGGCGGTGGGACGTCGATCAAAGCCTTATGTATGTCCTGTACAAATATTGTAGCTATTGAAGCTGTATAACCTATTTTACGGACTCATCAGGTGGCGACAGTGCTCTCCAGATTAGAGAAAGGTCCGGAAAACAGCCTGAATCAAAGAGATTCAAAGAGAAACCGCTCATGCTGCAGCCCAGAGCCATGTAGATTGTTCTGGCTGCAACTGACGGTGCCTGCGAACAGCAGTCAATCCGCTCCCACAACTGAGCCCTTCTGCCTCTGTCTGTCTGTCAGCATAGTTTCTCCACACGATTAGCCGCTAGAAAAGCAGCAGCCGACACTGAAAAGCCAAACCTTTCCCTGCAGTCCGGTGTGGCTTTTCCATGTCGCGCTGCCTGGGAGGCGGCGCACAAAAAGCACTCCGAAAATAGACGCTGGGTGCGTGAGGCTGTGTGTTACTAGTGTGGGGAGGAGTTTGCAGCTGAGGCGGGGAGAGGGGGGTGGGGCACGCAGGGCAGCACACAACTACACCACGTCACTACATCAGAAAATATTAGCTAGAGTCAGTGAATGTGCTTGAAATGCTTCATTTCACAAAAGGCTGAATATCTCAGCTTATAATTTGAAATGCCTGAAAACGCTGAAAACAACCTATCTTCTCCGGCTCATAACTAAAGAACGGAAAATGGTATCAATAAACTTTTTTTTGCTGATGATACAATAGAGTCTCCTTGTTCTTTTTGCGTGTTCGGTGTTTACATAGTAATATCACACAATATTCTGTGGGCCTCGAGAAATCACTGAAAACGCTCTGAAACTCTGGCACTGGGAGCGTCGTTCTCCAAAAGTGGCTGGCACTCAAGGAGTGTGGTGCATGTAAAAAAAAAAAAAAAAAAAAAAAAAAAAGTTAATATACATTTTGGGCTCAAGATTCCTATGAAAATCCCCCCCCCCCTCCAATAAATAAATAAACAAACAACCAAACGTGCCCCCAGAACAGAAACATGGAGAAAAAGGTGGCGTTCTAATGCACATGCTCAATAAAAAGTAATCTGGGCAGATAACACCAGTGACATCACTTCTCATCTGGATTATTGTAATGCCGTGTTTTCTTGCCTGAACCAAAACAGGATCTCTCAACTCCAGTGTGTTCAGAATTATTTTAACTACATCTCTGAAGTTTGATCACATCTCCCCTATTTTAACTTCCCTTCACTGGCTGCCTATCTGTTTTAGAATTGATTTTACAATTTTAGTCTTGACCTTTAAGGCCCTCCATGATATGGCACCTAGCTACCTGTCTGAGCTTCTAAGTTATTATGTACCTGCCGTGGCCTGAGATCCTCAGGTAAAACTCTTTTAGCTAGACAAAGGGTGACAAAGCCTTTGCTGTGAGGCCTCCAACCCTTTGGAATAGCCTTCCCGAGGAACTATAGACTTAATAACTCACTGTCCTCCTTTAAGTCATCTCTCAAGACTTATTTTTATCATTTGGCATAGCATAGCCTTGATTTTTCTTTTTGTTTCTTTTACCAGTTCTTTTATGTCTATTTTATCCTTTTATATGTTTTTTTGTGGTTTGTTTTTCTCTCTCTCGTTATTTTCTGCACTGAATGTGACATTGTATATGATCACTTGCTTCTAATTGCCTGTTTGTGAAGCACTTTGTAACGGTTGTTTTGAAAGGTGCTAACAAAGCTTGCGTGTGGTGTGTGTGTGTGTGTGTGTGTGTGTGTGTGTGTGTGTGTGTGTGTGTGTGCGCGGGTGTGCGTGCGGGTGTGTGTGCGTGTGTGTGCGTGTGTGTGTATGTGTGTGTTTCACACACATGCAAACATCGCCCCTGTCTCCATGCACATTTTTATACACATGAAACTCTTGGAATCAATATACTGTAAGTTCAGTAAATATAATGGGTGGTGGGGGGGTTTGCACCTGTATCTGTGCATTTACATTTGCTGATCTTACATTGATTATGAAAGTTAGATGCTTATAAAACGTGCTTGAGACAGAGGTGTGATCATGTTTGCATGTCTCTGTGTTTATGTGAGTGTGAAACGTTGAGTAATACAGTGAAACAAAGAGCCGTTCTACACAGGATGAGGTCTGCTAGAAGCAGAGGCGTTTAGGCACACCCCACAGAGACAGGATGTGAACTGCTGCTGTTTCATAGAAGTGTGTGTGTGTGTGTGTGTGTGTGTGTGTGTGTGTGTGTGTGTGTGTGTGTGTGTGTGTGTGTGTGTGTGTGTGTGTGTGTGTGTGTGTGTGTGTGTGTGTGTGCGTGTGTGTGTGGTTGTGGGTATCGGATCGGTATCGGACATGAAAAAGTGGTATTGTGCCACCCCTATTAGTAACCATTTCAAAATGTGATTATACATGTTTTTACTTTTAGTATTCTGTATCATTCAATGTATTGCACAGATACAAAAATGAACAAAAGTATGTAGACATCTTAAATGAAGCTTGCAATACATAATCACAGATTATATTAAAATGTAGCCTACTAGTCCGGGAGCCGTGGGGTTGAACCTCGCTTCGTCGGATAAAGTTTTTTTCTCTGCTGATTCTTGTAGTTTGGGGGTATCTATTCAAAATACAGGAGGGTGCCCGGTGAGTACCCTTGAGCATTTTCAGATATTAACCCCTTAACACATTCACTGCCAATGACGTGTTTTTACGTCAAACAAAATCCAACGGTTCACTGCCAATGACGTGTTTTTGACGATTTTTTTTTTTGACGGTGGGACGTTGATCTAACCCTTTTACGTCTCCTATACCAGAATTGGAGGTATTGAATGTGTATAATCTATTTTACCGACCCACTGAGTGGCGACATGTCTCTCCACAGTAGAAAGAGGCGAGCCAAAACTGGAGGGAAAAGCGCGAGGAAGCCGTTCTCATACTGTAAAATTGATGGCGAAAACGCTTTCACTTTCGCGCTGACGCACAGCGGTGGCAACGGTGGGGGGTTCCAAGAATAGACTGGATGCACACTTTGAAACACGCACCATAAATAAGCCCAGAATCGCAAGAGCTTCATCAGAGCTCTCAACCGGACCGCCAAGAAACGAGCGAAACCCATCCAGCGAGCCCCATCCAGACTGCCAGGCAGCAGCAACTCGTTTGTCACAGACCCGCTGCAGAGCCAAGGAGGGCGGAGGAGAATGCCCACGGAGGGAGGAGTTGGAAGCAGAGGGGGGTTTCCTGCTGTTATGGAGGAAATTACTGTTCAAAACTATTGTTTAGATGTCTGACGTCTTACTGATGCCAAAAATGAATGGTTAAAGTGACTGTTCTATCGAATTTCACAAAAAGCCGTTTATCTCTGAATAATTTTTCAGACGCTGAAACCATGCTGTATTCAACTGCTAATGCTTACATAACTACTAACTCTACAAACTAACTCTTTTAGACAGAGAAAGCACACATTCTATTAGTTCTTTTGAGATATTGTGTGTTCACAAAATCTTAGCAGAAAAGAATCCTCGGGTCTTGAAAGATAAGCCAGAATCCTCAAAAAAAACCTCTGGCAGAACCTACCTACAGTAAAAAAAAAACGGCTGGCAGTGAATGTGTTAATTGCCAAAATTCCAGAAAATTAGGGTTTTATGGGATGTCATGCAAAATACTCAAATCAAATGCATCCAATTTGTTTTCTCCAATGTCTATCCATAAAGGAGGTCATGTACAATGTATCTCATTCCACATTAAATAATATTAACCCTTTTAGGCCGTGCCAGCAAAACCAACTGTTTATGACTATAGGGGTTGTGCTGGATGAGAACATCCATTGAGCCTTTGCTCATTGGCATGTAGAGATTCAGAGTAGATGATACACATTGGGAGGTGTGAAGGGCACATGTTGCTGCTGATGGTAGTTAGGCCTATTTGGATCTTGAGCATCCTACCCTGAAACATGTACAGAACATTGTGCATGGCAAACCAGGCACTCCACAGTTGCACTTATTGGAGTTAAAAGGGTTTTGCAGCCACACCTGATCATCTCCAAAATGTAGTCTGGGACAAGTTTGCAATCTTCCGGTAGAGTGGTTGGGCTCAGTGACCTGTTGCATGTGTCTTTTTTTCCATCAAAATTCCTCAGTGTTCAATGCTAGTGGCAGATTTACATTCATATTTCAATATATTGCTTGAAAGTGGGCCCTCTTAACATTCTCAATGAATGCTTCATTCGCTGGCAGTAGAGCAGCTAAGTTTGGAGCAGACATGTGTCCTTTCCCTTTCTTTTCCTCCCAGACAAGTAGCCTTGTGTGTGACATGTCTGTGCTCTCATTTATACCAGAACAGGCTGAGATGAAGGCAGTGGCTTGGTTGGGAACCTTCTGGAACGGTGCACCCACATTGCTAATGGCAGATAGTTTGTACAGTTTTGAGGACTTTGATGACAGAGCCTTTTCCCAACCCATAGTAAGACGCTACAGTGTCACATCCCAATATGGCATGGGCTGGTAAAAGGTTCTTCACAATTTGTGAAAGCTTGGCCAGTGTTGACTTGATGTCCACTATTGCCCTTTCCTTGTGGGGCGATTCCATGATGTGTGGGACATCCAGTCTTTCCTGATGGTAATGGTGAAGGAGTAGGATGAACACATCTGTGTCATCAGAAACCACTGAGATTTGATGGGCTTCTCCAGCACACCTCAGGACCTTTTGGACAATGATGTGTCGGTTTCTTCCTGTTGATTTTCTAGATCATATTGGCTCCTTCTTTCTTCCAACCTGATCTCAATGGGGCATGGCTCCTCCCCTGTCACATGGCTCCTCCCCTGTCACCACCAACTTGTGTTTGCTTGTCCTCTGTAGATGGAAAAGCTGATCCTTCCTGGGTCAGTTCCTCACATAAGAGCTAAGAGATGGGTGTTTCTAGCTGACCCCTGTCTCTGTGACATCTCAGGTGATGGACTTGATACAGTTCTGTAATCAGAGTAGCTGCTGAAGATGAGGTACACATCACTGTCTGATAGGTATTAATTCAGCCGTGTCTTATCATTGTTGATGAAATTGGCTATGGTGCCATCAGCTGGCAGTGGATGTCCAAAGAAGGGCTGATCCATCAATGACACTGGCATTCCTCCTGGAGATTTTGACTTGGAATGACTTCTTCAGTGTAGACTTGGATTTACAAATTTGCATTCTGTCGATGGCATTTAGGTCATAAATTGTGGAGTTGTCAACTTGGATTGATTTGGTTGTTGTCATTGTCTTTACTTCGTTTGAGATGGTGTTGTAAAATCCCTCTGGCCAGGTCTTCTCAAAATCTTCTAACATTGCCTCCCCAATCATTACGGCACTGTCACTGGTGTTGGTGATCTTGATGTTCACGGTGCTTTTGCCCCAGGATGTTCGTTGGGATCCAATGGAGGCAGGTTTCCAGTTTCTGACAAAGTCCAGCCCTGTCCTTGACTTTGGCAACTGCTTAACCCATGGCTTTAGCCTCCTCCTTGTGATAGAGATAAACCTTTGTAGTATCTGTCTCATCATCTTCCATCTCCTTCATGTCTGACTCAATCTTGCAGCATATGTGGTGGCTCAGAGCCCAGATCTTCAGTGCCTCTGGCTTCATGGTTATTCCAATGATCCCTCCATCACTGTGGCCGTACCTCATGAAAGTAGTTATGAACTGGTTGATCCACAGACCATTCCATATTCCACTAATGTGTCACATCACATGCTGCCCCTGGAGTAAATTCCTTTGTGGAGGAAGCTTCTCCATGGAACAAAGATAGTAGAGGCCATACCAGACATGATTGACATGGCCAGCTGCAAAGTAGTAGGTAAGCATCTTCTGGAATGTGGTCAGATGGAGAAGCCAGTCACCCTCACGTTCAGCCCAGATGTATGACATCAGCATCAGCATCATTGGTTTCACTTTCACCAAGACCTAAACCCAAAGTTTGGCTGTTCTGGTCAGACTCACAATCTGATCCATAAGGCTCTCATCAGGTCATCTGCTTTCTGGAAATGTCTTACCGGAACTCCAGAGAGCCCACTATCAGCCATCAGTGAACATAAAGCCCCAACAAAACTCATCAATGCGTGCATACCCCCAAGACGCTTTAAGCGGCGCACCCACATCTATAAGTGACATGTGTGTCTGTTTGAGGCGAGATGTGTCTGAGCCGAGATGCAGTGTCCCAGCCATTTTGAGTGGGGTGGCCCAGGTGGGGCACAGACTCAAGCAAGGGTGGCACTGATTGCGGCATTTAGGAAGGATGTAGAAAGGTTTTCCCTCGCCAAAATTTAGCCTAACGTCACTCTAGCTTAAAGATTAGCCCGCTACAGCCTCTGAAAGACAGTATTGTTGGCCAGCACCCTCAGGATTTTGGGGTGGCCAAATTAGATTTAAGGGGTGGGCAGTGCCACCCCTGGTCACTCCCTAGAAACTCTCCTGCCAAGATGTGTGCAAATTTCTTGGTGTCACCATCTCTGATGACCTCACTTGGCACTCCAATACTAAAACAGTCATCAAAAAGGCTCAGCAACGGCTCTTCTTCTTAAGAAGACTAAAGCATTTTACCCACAACAGTCAGGTCCTCCTTAATTTTTATCGATGTATCATCGAGAGTATCCTCACCAGCTCTTTCACCATATGGTTTGGTAATCTTACTGTGAAGGAGAAAACATCTCTAAACAGAGTTGTGAGCCGTGCTCGCAGGGCAACCGAGGCCGACCTGCCTGCATTAGAAGAGCTCTACAGCTCTAGACTTCTGGCCCGTGCTTCTAGCATTGTTAGAGACCCCGCAGGTCATCCAGCCGCTATCCTCTTTAACCTACTTCCCCTCGGCAGACGCTACCGCTCTATAAAATGCTCTACCACTCGTTTTGCAAATAGCTTTTTTCCAAGTG
Source organism: Poromitra crassiceps (assembly GCF_964638095.1). Taxonomy (NCBI): domain Eukaryota; kingdom Metazoa; phylum Chordata; class Actinopteri; order Beryciformes; family Melamphaidae; genus Poromitra; species Poromitra crassiceps. The sequence continues at coordinate 14,668,287 of NC_139630.1, forward strand.
CGGTACGCAGTCTGAATGACCTTAATACCAAACGCTAGATCCTACACCCGCCAAGCTGTAGACCATGCCTTACTTTTTGTTGCTTTTCCTTTGTATAAGATGTCTTATACCTAACTGTACATGCAATGTTGCCTCTATGCATAGGCACTCTATCTTAATTCATGTGCACTTTAATTATCTTGCACTTTAAAACTTGAGCTGGTGAACTCGGTTCTATCCAATAGGCACTAAAATTTTAACCTTTTTATTCCTTTTATTCTTTTTATATGGTATCTAAATGTTTTTATATGCTGTCCTGTGATTTGCTATGTATGTTTTTTAAGCTCCTAGCACCCCAATTCCAATGCAGTCCCTACTGTAAATGGCAAATAAAGTGACTTGACTTGACTTGACTTGATTTCAACAGTGCACCTAGAGCCCTCCCCTCGGCTGTACAAGGAATTGAGAGTGGAGACAGAAAGTGCTGCGGCTCAAAGCCGGTGAAACATGCACATACGCATACATGCACGCACACACACATGCGCCAGAGAGAGGGGAGGGAGTGTGGGAGAAGGGTCTGACTTGCACAAACCTGCACTGCTTCAACACCTAGGATTGATTTATCAGACAAAAAGTCCTCTGCTAATTGCATGTTTTTATTGGGGGGGGGGGGCACATGGCGCGGGAATCAAATAGGCTACATTATACATGACCTCGTTGCTCCTTTATGAATAAACATTGGAGAAAGCAAATTGGATTTGAGGATTTTGCATGAAATCTCATAAATCCCTATTTTTAAGGGGATTTTGGCACTTAAGGGGTTAATATCTAAAAATGCTCAAGGGTGCTCACCGGGCACCCTCCTGTATTTTGAATAGGTACCCCCAAGGTACAAGAATCAGCAGAGAAAAAAACTTTATCCGACGAAAAAAGGTTCATCAAAAAAACAGCCTTTGGCTCCCGGACTATACATCCTGACTAGCTCTACGATCATGATGCCCTCGCGATTAAGGCGATACCTTTTTAAAAGCTCAGTTTCATTCAAAGTTTCCAAAATGTTGATGCAATTCTGAGGTGGATTGTGGGCAGCAATTCTTTGTTTCTTAGGATTCTTTGTGATTTGCTCTTAGTGACTGAGGAGGCCTCTTGACTAGTTCTAACTTGTCCCAGGTTTAGGAGCTGGTTTTAGCACTAAAACGCTTTGTGAAATACTCAGACCAAAAATGTAGGAGTCCTAAAGTTAAGACTGACTGACACATCAATTCTTTTCTAAGAGTTTCTCCTAAATCAGCAAGTTAGGAGCTACTTTTAGCCTTAAGATGTGTTGTGAATACGGGCCCTGAGCAGGACAGCCTTGATGTAAAGAGCAGATAAAACATGTGAGTAATAACCCCTCTGTGCTGTGTGTGTGTGTGTGTGTGTGTGTGTGTGTGTGTGTGTGTGTGTGTGTGTGTGTGTGTGTGTGTGTGTGTGTGTGTGTGTGTGTGTTTGTGTGTGTGTGTGTGTGTGTGTGTGTGTGTGTGTGTGTGTGTGTGGTTGTGGGTATCGGATCGGTATCGGACATGAAAAAGTGGTATTGTGCCACCCCTAATAGTAACCATTTCAAAATGTGATTATACATATTTTTACTTTACCTTATACTGTATAAAATGACCTATTGTGAACTCTAGCATAATTAAGTTAAGTTAAGTTAAGTTATCCTTTATTTATCCCCTTGGGGAAATTCATCCTCTGCATTTGACCCATCCTCTACTAGGAACCTTCCTAGAACTAGGAGCAGTGGGCAGCCACTGTGCAGCGCCCGGGGACCAACTCCAGTTCTTTTGCCAGTACCTTGGTCAGGGGCACTGACAGGAGTATTAACCCTAACATACATGTCTTTCTTGACATGTCTTTCTAATCACATCCTGAACATCATTCCAAACAAAGTTAGGAAATTCCCCTTTTGTTATTGTATTATTTTTACTTTAATTTGTTTATGCCTACAAAGCCAATGTTACTTTGTACTTGAGTTCTTCCCTGGAAGTGATTTTGGTATAGATGGGCCACCATTGTATTTAAGCATGCAGTATTCTAACTACTATTCTGTATGCAGAATATATATAGCTAGACTATTCTTTTTTCATCATCATTGTAAAGGGACAGAACAGTAAAGAGCATATTAATGTGATGTGTTTAGTTCTTCAGAGATCTAGCCTCTTCATTTTGCTCTCAAAGTGCACCAGATTGATTAATTTTTACTTTAAAATGTACAATATTTTCTCCAGAGGGGGGCATGCTCCCGGACCCCCCCTAGGGGGTCTGTAGTCCAGGATATTTTGATTGGGGGCTGAGCCCCCCCAAAGGTCTGATCCTAAAACCACCCCTGGTGTGGCTTCACACGTTCACCAGGTCTCGTCCATCTGGCCCTGTGTCTCAGGGGCCCTTTACACGAGGACAGTTTCAGGAAGAAACGACACAATAGCGTTTCCTTCACACCTTTTCCTTCACACCTTCTCCCTGTTTACATGAGCGCTGTTGAATTTTTTAAATGGCTTAATGTACATGCCAGGTCGCTAGGTGGCAGTGTGATCACCTAATTCTTTGCCCATACAAGGATGCTTCTGCATGACGTAATTTCGTAATCGTCTTTCCACTTTTAAACACGGAAGTAGAGTATGCATTCCGCAGTCATTTAGACTTGCCAAAAAGCTTTTTTCAAGCTAAAAAAAACCCAAACTGTTTTAAAGTTTTAATATTTGTCGGGTGAGAATGTAACATATATGTGACCAGTTTATCAGAATAACGCCTATTGGAAATCTTTAACGAGCAACGAGGACCGGGAGCGCTGAGTGTGCTATCTGTCAAACCCTACTGTAGGCTACTGGCAGTGAGAAAACACTGTCGACGTGCTTTTGTAACTAACGTTAAATGCCGACCGGGTACAGCCATCGGCTCCTCACAGCAGTAACGTTATGAACGTTAGGGTTGTACTACAACCCAGGTTTTACGAGTGAGAATGAGAGCTCTCACTCTAGTGCCTAGTTCGCTGCGCACGCAGCCCTATGGAAGACTGTCATTTTGCCCATCATTCCCAAAACCATACAGGCCTGCTGCACCGAGAGGGCAATCAGGTCACCAACTCTCTTTCCTGACGACAAGGCCAGCAGCAGCGCGGTCTTTAAAGACAGAACCTTTAAATCGGTGGCGTCCAAGGGCTCAAACAGATGACCCGTTAGCCCGTCCAGCACCGTAACCAGGTCCCATTTGGGAAAAACGCACCGCGACGGCAGGCGCAGTTTACCCGCCCCCTTCATGAAGCGCGAGACCAAAGGGCACGCCCCCACGGGGCTCCCTTCAATTCCCATGTGGCAAGCAGAAATCATGGCTACGTACACCTTAAGCGACTGCGGGGACTGACCCGCGTCAAGCAGGCTCTGAAGGAAACAGAGAACTGGTCGCACACTGCAGTTCACTGGATCCACGCCCTTACTTGTGCACCAACGCGAAAAGACCCGCCACTTGTACGTGTACTGAGTGCGGGTCGAAGCAGCCCTAGCACTCTGCATAGTGCATACCCCATTATCGGGCAAGCCCTGGGCTAGCAACTGGTCCCGTTCAGGAGCCAGACTGCTAGCTTCCACCTGCCTGGGGAGGGGTGGAACACCTCCCCCTCCGCCTGGGATAGGAGATCGGCCCGTACCGGCAACGCCCAGGGCGGATCTTGCGCCAGGGAGACCAGGTCCGCAAACCATGTCTGCCTGGGCCAAAACGGACTTAAACGAGCCGGAGGCGCTGTTCCCTCACCCTGTCCAACACCTGACGGATCAGGGGGGTCGGGGGAAACGCATAGAGCCCCTCCCTCGGCCACGCGTGCGCTAGCGCGTCGTGACCTAACGGGGGCTGTCCTCCTGGATCGAGAACCACAGTGGGCAGTGTGTCGCGCGCCGCGATGCAACGAGATCGACGCGGGCGCGAACAAACCTGGCCCAAACCTGTTCCATCATCTGAGGGTGGAGGCACCACTCCGTATAACGGGGATTGCCTCGAGACAGCAAGTCGGTCGTAATTCAGCCGTCCCGGCAGATAGACCGCTGACACTGAAAGGAGACGGGGATACGCCCACAGGTGAATCCCCGCTATGGTTCAGCGCCCCCGACCGCACACCGCCCTGTTTGTTCAGGTGGGCGATCGCTGCCATATTGTCCGAGCGAATCAGAACACGGTGCCCATGTGTGAGCCGCTGGAAGTGTTACCTCCGCAGGCTGGGGGGACTGCGGAGGCAACGTTCTCTTTCGAGTCTGGCCGCATGCGGACTTGTCCGGCAGTGCGGTCCCCAGGAGAGCTCCCAACCCACAATGGGCCCACGGCGCCATTGATGGTGGGCTTGTCCTGAAGCAGAGCCAGGCGAATCGCCTTCAGCTCTAGCACATTTATGTGGTGAAGCTCCTGAGCCTCCCACTGGCCGTTCGCCGAAAAATGCCCGCAAATCGCACCCCATCCCCAGAGGGAGGCGTCGGTGCGAATCACCATCCTGAGCGGGACAGGGCCCAACCGAGTACCTCTCGAGAGGTAACGGGGGTCCGCCCATATGGCCAGCGCCTACCGGGCCTGACCTGTCAGAGGAACCCTGCGATGACGGTCCCCGGCCGGGTCCAGGCGAAGCCTGGGGAACCAGATTTGGACCACGGGCGCATGTGTAGCCTCCCCAGTGGGAGCACATGCAGTGCTGAGGCCATCAGGCCCAACATCACTGTGCACTGATGCACTGACACCGAGGGCACAGACCTAACGTCCTTGGCTTGCTGTCCGCACCGTGCGAGCCTGTCGCTCTGGCGAAAGGCTCGCAGGGAGTCTAGCTCGAGCCCCACGAAGGTTGCCGCCTGCGCTGGGACGAGACAACTCTTCTGCCAGTTCACCAAAAACCCTAAGGTTTGCCAGTGATCGGTCACCACCTTGGTATGTTCCGTGGCACGGACCCTCGAGTCGGCCGCTAAGAGAACGTCGTCGAGATATAGGAAGACGCAGATCCCCCTCGCACGGAGGGGAGCCAAGGCTGTCTCCACGCACACCGTGAGGGTTCGCGGGCTCAAAGACATGCCGAATGGCAAGACACAGAACTCGTAAGCCTTCCCCAGGAAGGAGAACCTCAGGTATTTCCTGTGTCTCCTGACCACGTGGACATGGAAGAACGCATCTTTCAGATCCCCGGAAGTAAGAAATCCCCCTGTCTCAACTCGTTGAACAGGCGGGGAAGAGAGCATTCGGAACGGGACTTCCTCAGCGTCTTGTTGAGATGCCGAAGGTCCAATTTTGGACGCATGGAGCCGTCCTTCTTGGGCACGACAAAGTACCTGTGGTAGAAACCCAAGCGCACCTCTGCCTTGGGAACCGAGCGAATCGCCCCTTTGGCGAGGAACGAATAACCTCCTTGTGGAGTATGTCCATGGCCTCCCCCTCCACGGCCGGATCGGGGGTCCCGTCGAACGTGGGTGGGGGCCTGGCAAACTGTAGAGCGTATCCCTTCTGGAGGGTGCGCCGTAATGGGGACGGGGAACATAGATGCTCCCAGGCATCGAGCCTGTTGGACAAAGATGGTCTCTTGTGGCCAAAGGAGCGGAACCCGTCATGAGCATATTGTTGGGCACCGGGACCTTTATCCGGGTACCCTGATGGGGGGGTGGGACGTGAGAGGCTACGCCCCCCTGCCGCATGGTCAGTTCCGTAGAAACTGTGCATGCTGGGGGAGAATTTCTTACGCAAGCTCCGCCTACTGACGCGCCCCGTGGGTGCGTTGTATCGAAGTAACCCCCCCCCCCCCCCCCCCCCTTCCCCCGCCGTGCGACTTTCGCAGGCTGGGGGGACTGCGGAGGTAACGTTCTCTCTCGAGTCCAGCCGCACGTGGACTTGTCGGACAGTGCGGACCCCAGGAGAGCTCCCGACCAGCAATGGGCCCTCGGTGCCATTGATGGTGGGCTGTCCTAGGAGCCTCTAGCCGAGGCCAGGCCATAGCCATGGACCAAGGCGAGCCTTGATGATGGGTATGAGACCCTGGGCGAGCTCCCGACCGAACTCGGGCCTTGGGCACCGAGGACAGTGGGCCTAAAGCTACAAGCCGCAGGCTGGAACTGAGCCCAGCCTTGGTGAGCCAACCGGTGAGCTTGACCTGAGCGCTGCCAACCGAGGCCAGGCCTTTGCCATGGACCAAGGTGCGCTGTGCCCCCTGCCAGGCTCCCTGCGCTTGCAGGGGACGCCCCAACAAAGGGAGTGCGACCCATGGAGAGCTCCCAACCACCCCGGGCCCTGGGCACCAGTGGCGGTGGGCTTGTCCTTAGAGCTACAAGCCAAAGGCTGGCACTGAGCCCAGACCTTGGCGAGCTGAAACCCCTGCTGGACGCGTAGCGCCAGCAAGGGGGGTACGTCTATTGTAGACCATTTTAACATTACTCCAGCCGGAGTAAACGTGCGCGTTCTACACGGAGGTAGCTCGCGCCCAATGTACTTAGCACACAGATACTAACTGCACGGGTGCACGCCAGCTATCTGCAACAATACTATTGTTCTGTGCTAAACAGTACTAATGCTATCTGCACGTATGCAAGCTAGCTTTCACACTTTTTTGAGAGCGGACCTTGGTCCGCTCTCAAAGCTTAGCTGCGGCCCTGGGCATCGCCCCACGAACTGCTCCCTTGAAGGGCTCGCTCGTGAAGATAGCCCAGCAGCTGCAAGACCGAGGGTTCAAAGCGCCTGTGCAGCGTGCTCATGCCCAAGGCAGAACACGCACTTATCGTGCCGGTTCATACTCGGCCAATGTAGTTTTACACATGGCCCATCCCCTCGCTGACTTTCCCTGCTCAGTAGCACAAGAGAAAGCAGGAAGCTAATCACTAAATAGCAAGCTCCCGCAGGCCGCACCGTGTTAGCGGGAGTACCGTTTTAAGCAAGCTAGCAAACTAGCAAGAAGCACAGGCTAGACAGTAAGCAACCCGGAGGCTAGCGAACGTGCGCGTGCAACGGTAACGTAAGCGGCAATAGCCCAGCCCGAAGGGAAGGCAACAATACCCACAACCTGTTAACCCGAGAGAACAGGCGTGAACAAGCCACTAGCTAAGCTAGCGTAAGCACTGAGAGACAAGCGTGCGCTAACACAAGCCTGCGCACAAGCCGGTGCAGCGAGTCTCTACCCTGAGTAACACGGGCAAGCAAGCGTGACCGCAAGCTGAAAGCCAGCGGCCCGCGAAGCTAGTCCATCTCAGAAGAAACTCCTCAGAGGGAGTTACAATCTAGTAGATGCTATTTGCACGACGGCAAGCAACACTTAGCAGACAAGCAAGCTGGCTAAGATGGCTTAAGTACTGAGAGAAGCGGCTAACACACTCGTGTGGAGCGAGCTCACCTAGCTAGCGTATGGAGAGCATGGCTTTTAGCTACTACTCTCGCTTAACGCGCCCTACACAGAGGTAGCTGGCGCCTAAAGTACTTAGCACACAGACACTAACTGCACGTGTGCACGCTAGCTATCTGCCACAATACTGGGTGCGTTACCCTGTCTGGGGACGCAGCCTGCTAATTAGCCTATTGTCTGTGCTACACAGTACCAATGCTTAATCAAACGTATGCAACTTTAGCTTTACAGTTTTGAGCGCGGACCTCAGTCAGCTCTCAAACCGATACACGCTACCCCAGCCGGGGAAACGTTTTACGTAACACGGCGGTAGCTATTACAGGTGTTAACTGTAAGAAAGACACTCTTAGCTTTTAGATGACTTGATCCGACGCCGCTGGTGAAGAGAACAGGTTCGGGTCCCCGAAGCCTGCTTTACCTCGTCCACGCAAACCTCTCAAGGTGGGCAAGTTTAGAGTACGGAACGAGCCTTATTTCTACAGCTACTGAGAGCACTAACTTTGAGCTAACAACGGAGCTTTAGACAACACGTCCTCTCACTGGCTGGAAGAAGCGATGAGTGGCGTACCCTGGGCTGACGGGACGTGACGTGGTCACGTGGTGGCCACGTCAACCCCAGGGGGGCACCACGCCACCGGTCGGTTTTAATGAAAAGTAATTTTTCTTCCATAGGGCTGCGTGCGCAGCGAACTAGGCACTAGAGTGAGAGCTTGAGTTCGAAACGAAGTAAAACTTCATTCATACTGACGTTTTATTTTGAAAATGGTTGCCAACTCGCGCACGGCTATGGCGTAATCACGTGTGTCGCGTGTGCAGGCACGTCAGAGTTTCTGAAATGTGCCGTCTCAAAGCGATTACATCAGCGGGAAGCGTCATCAAGAATTCCACTCTGGAAGGTGGTTTCAAAATGTGTGGTTTCCTAAGCCCAAATTCGCCGTCGGCACTAACGATACAATAATTCCCCGTCACCATAGGAAACCGTCCTCGTGTAAAGTGCCCCTCAGTCAGGCTCTTTTTAACTGCTCCTGAGGACGAGCAGTTGGCGCTTTGCATGGCTGCAGACGCCGTCCGTGTGTGAATGTGAGGTATTCATGTCAAAGCACTTTGGCTAGTCGATAGACTACATGAAATATAAATATCTACTGTATAAATACAGTCCATTTACCATTTACCAACTGTTGCTGCTCCAATGGAGTTAGGCTCCTCTTTGGCTTCATTTGTGGTCAGCATTTTTGTTCACCTTCTCATATCACTTCTCACTGTAGTAAATGAACCGGTGGCACAATTTTCACCCTTAATTGGTTTTGTGCTGCAGAATAAAAAATTAAAAATAATGAAAAATTACTATAATGACCCAGGTAGGAGGTATCATGTTGCCATATTCAAATAAAGATTTTAAAATAAAAATGCGGGCATGAAACATGAAACAAAAAATAAGGAGTTTGGATAACTTCAAAAAACAAATAAGCAGCGTGGGAAAAAATATGCTGCATAAATGTGGTTTTCGCACTTCTGTTCAGAACCACCAATGTGTGAGAACTGAGCTGTTATATTCTCCGCAGTCTCAGGCAAGGGCACGAGATTGCAGAATTCAAGCGACGAACAACTGCCACAGGATGACGCCAGTTCTTTTCATCTACGTCAGACTGCAATGTTCTATTCTTTATCATTCAATGTATTTCGCAGATACAAAAATGAACAAAAGTATGTCGACATCTTAAATGAACCGTGCAATACATAATCACAGATTATATTAAAATGTACATCGTTGACTAGCTCTACGATCATAATGCCCTCGCGATTAAGGCGATACCTTTTTAAAAGCTCAGTTTCATTAAAAGTTTCCCAAAATGCTGATGCGATTCTGAGGTGGATTGCCGGAAGCCATTTTAGGATTCTTTGTGATTTGCTCTTAGTGACTGAGGAGGCCTCCTCACTTCTAACTTGTCCCAGGTTTAGGAGCTGGTTTTAGCACTAACACGCTTTGTGAAATACTCTTAGACCAAAAATGTAGGAGTCCTAAAGTTAGGACTGACTGACACGCCCATTATGTTCTAAGAGTTTCTCCTACTAGTTAGGAGCTACTTTTAGCCTTAAGATGTTTTGTGAATACGGGCCCTGAGCAGGACAACCTTGATAGAGCAGATAAAACATGTGAGTAATAACCCCTCTGTGCTGTGGAGGTGTGTGTGTGTGTGTGTGTGTGTGTGTGTGTGTGTGTGTGTGTGTGTGTGTGTGTGTGTGTGTGTGACATCACCTGTGTCTCAGTCAGGCTCTTGCTGCTCCTCCAATGGAGTTAGGCTCCTCTTTGGCTTTATTTGTGGTCAGCATCTTTGGTCACCTTCATCATCACTTCTCATGTCTTCAGTGTAACATGAGCCTTCATTATCACTTCTCATGTCTGCACTGTAACCTGAGCCTTCATCATCACTTCTCATGTCTGCACTGTAACATGAGCCTTCATCATCACTTCTCATGTCTGCACTGTAACATGAGCCTTCATCATCACTTCTCATGTCTTCACTGTAACATGAGCCGGGAGCACAATTTTCACTCGTCATTTGTTTGCCTGGAATTATGACATGTTGGCTCTGAGCCCTTGTGTTTGTGTATGACGTTGATTGGAAGTGATGAGATTTATTCCAGCAGATGACTGAATTAACATTTTGTTTTCTGAATTTGAATGATTTCGGTTTGTCAGAGTTTGGTTTCTATGGTCATTCGTGCAATATTCCATCACTCACTGCATGTCAGGATATGAAAATGCACCTGTTGGTATCCTCATGAATTTCCCTCTCGATTTTTTGTGAACCCCACCCAACCTTAAAGAGTGTGGTGCATGTAAAAAAAAAAAAAAAAAGTTAATTTACATTTTGTGCTCAAGATTCCTATGAAAATCCCCCCCCCCCTCCAATAAATAAATAAACAAACAAATAAACGTGCCCCCAGGACAGAAACATGGAGAAAAAGGTGGCGTTCTAATGCACATGCTCAATAAAAAGTCATCTGGGCAGATAACACCAGTGACATCACTTCTCATCTGGATTATTGTAATGCCGTTTTTTCTTGCCTGAACCAAAACAGGATCTCTCAACTCCAGTGTGTTCAGAATTATTTTAACTACATCTCTGAAGTTTGATCACATCTCCACTATTTTAACTTTCCTTCACTGGCTGCCTATCTGTTTTAGAATTGATTTTACAATTTTAGTCTTGACCTTTAAGGCCCTCCATGATATGGCACCTAGCTACCTGTCTGAGCTTCTAGTGGTGTGGTGTGTGTGCGCGCGGGCGTGCGTGCGTGCGGGTGTGTGTGCATGTGTGTGTGTGTGTGTTTCACACACATGCAAACATCGCCCCTGTCTCCATGTACATTTTTATACCCATGAAACTCTTGGAATCAATATAAGTTCAGTAAATATAATGGGTGGTGGGGGGGTTTGCACCTGTATCTGTGCATTTACATTTGCTGATCTTACATTGATTATGAAAGTTAGATGCTTATAAAACGTGCTTGAGACAGAGGTGTGATCATGTTTGCATGTCTCTGTGTTTATGTGAGTGTGAAACGCTGAGTAATACAGTGAAACAAAGAGCCGTTCTACACAGGATGAGGTCTGCTAGAAGCAGAGGCGTTTAGGCACACCCCACAGAGACAGGATGTGAACTGCTGCTGTTTCATAGAAGTGTGTGTGTGTGTGTGTGTGTGTGTGTGTGTGTGTGTGTGTGTGTGTGCGTGCGTGCGTGCGTGCGCGCGCGCGCGCGCGTGCGTGCGTGTGATATTTTTTATTTTTACCATGTTGCATTCCGCACTTCGGTTCAATGTCTGACCGTGTCTGTTTACCGGGTATATACGTCTGCCTGGGGTCCTTGAGGCGGAGGTAGGGGCGGAGCTTCAAGGTTTGAGCAACAGTTCGTGGGCGAATGGAGTTACGAGACTTAGTCACAAGATCATTTTAATGCTTTTCACTGGTTACATTTTGTAAAACACATGACGTGAAGCGTGACCAATGGCATTGATTTATGACAAAACATAAAAATGTGAAAGAAAGGACATATGAGGTCAGTGTTGACAGATACCGGTGATGATTTCCAGTCGATGTCAGTCGAGCAAGGGTCGATGGTGCACAATTGACCAACTGTGATGTCACTGGGGCAGTTGTGATGTCATCAGTGATGACACTCGAGCAACTGTGATTGAAGGGCCGATGGCATACAATTGCTCAACTGTGATGTCACGGCAGTGACATTAGTTTCAAAAGTGTTGAGCGATGAAGCATACAGTACATTTGGCTTTAGCTTATCTGTCCGACTCATACTGTCTCCAATCAAATCAAATCTGAGTTTTGAATATTTGTTTTGTGCAGTCCTTAGTGCGATATGCATACTTAAAACAATGCCAGTTATGTAAACAAAGCATCAACTTTTCCTCTCTCTGCTCTGCCTGCCTCAGTATTTTCCTGCCTGCACGGAGTATTTCCCTGCCTCAGTAAAATACTGTGAATTCAGCCTGAGTGCAACCCAAAAACATACATACAGTAGCTCCTATGTTGTGTTGTCACCCACTACCTGCCCGCGTTTAGTTCATTTGTACCCGCGCCCTGACCCATTCATTTACAGAAGTACATATATTTTTTAGCCAAGCTTTTTGCAGGACTCTAGCTGTAAGTAGTGTTTAGAAATGAGTGAGGGCCAGAAGAGCACAACATATTTACTGCATTTCAGGACGAGACAATTCAGACCAAAATGACACCTACAAACACAACCCAATCTATACACTCAAACTCATTATCTAACTATCTAGTTATCTAACTATAACTAGATACATACATGTAGGGCCCTATCTTCCCCTTGGCCTTAAAATAGCGTTTAACGCCAGGCCAAGCGCTATTTAGTGGGCGTGGTCAACGCAGTCCCTATTTTCCCCTCGGCGCTACACCCAGCGTTAACCACCATGCCTTTTAAGCATAGAATTATGCACAACTGTGGTCATTGGTGAACTGATTGATTGATTGATTGATTGATTGATATCTTTATTGATTCAATAAAAGCAGAATTGTGCAAGACAATACAACAAAACAAATATTGATCAAAAGGAATAAAACACAATAAAGCCCAAAGGCTTGTTTCCATTGTGGTCCTTTGTGTGGGACTGCAATTACGCAATGACATTCTTCCTTTCGAAGCTCCGATCCGATGCATGCTGTCATCTCTTCATGCCAATTTGGATATCTCAGCACATCACAGATCATAGCCTGAATAAAACAATTCAACCTACAGGCAAATACAGATCTGTTCAGCAGGGCTGAACATTAACTATCGGTGACATTCCTGATAGCATCCAATTCCATGATCTTTATGGTGTAAACACATAACTTTCACCATAGTGAACAAGCACCCCCACTTGGCTCATTCAGGACAGGCTTAGTTTTATAACTTTTGTGGGCTACCTGCTGCTCCTGCACATCACAGCACAGGCTAAATGATGCGACATAAATATAGCCTACATTATGTAAAGTCATGGCATAAATGTGTTTTTATTGGAAAAAGTACATGTCAAGTAAGCTAAGTCTTGTTGGAGCGGACATCACAGTACAACCGTGTTACTCATCTGTATCACATTGTATTTACGATGGATATATATGCCACCTGGATTACATGTATGTTTCACATAGGGTTGTGTTTTGATTTTTATGTTTTATTTTGTCCAATATTGAAATGTTCTAGAATTGCATGTTGTGTTAACATAAATATTATTTCTATCTACCACTTAGCCTACTTAGGCTGATTTTGTTGCTATTTCTTGTCAAAATGTATTAGCCTCTATGCATGCTGGGAGATTTCACATGTGAGTCTGTGTGTGACTTTGTAGGGGAGCCGGTGCAGTGAATAAGGCCTGGTTTTGAAAAGCGCTAAGTGCTAAATTAACGCCAGGGGTGAAGATAGCGTTAGGCCGGTATTTAAGGCCGAAACGCCCATTCTGGCCTATTCTGAAAAAGAGATTTCCTGTTTGAGGACAATAAAGCTATCTATCTATCTATCTATCTATCTATCTATCTATCTATTCTGGCACTGTGCCACGCCTCTTCAGCGTAAAGCGCATTTTGGGGCGTAAAAACATGATGCCATCTTCCCGAGTCAGGTGCAAAGCATGTTTTTTTTGCGTGTAACGCCAGTTTAGCGCCTAAGGCCAGGGGGAAGATAGGGCCCGTAGTCTACAGAGGCACCTGCAAAATACTTTTATTAAAGGTGCAGCACAATTTGTCACAATTTCAATCTACTTAGCCCAGATCCTTTAATGATCTTCATAGAGTTATCCCTGCATTTATCACTTCTCATCTGGATTATTGTAATGCCTTGTTTTCTTGCCTGAACCTTGACCTTTAAGGCCCTCCATGATATGGCACCTAGCTACCTGTCTGACAGGGCCGATTTTAGCCTGCTACATTATAGGGTGGGCTGGTAGGGGGCAACTTTGGCGGTAGGTTGCCAGAGGTTGTCACTTCGGGGATGGAGATTAAATTGTATTATATTCTAATTTATAAAGAATGATTTGAAGCAGGGTGTAGAAGCCATTTCCAGAGTTTAGTGTAATGGGTACACCAAATTGTTCCAGTAGGAGTCAGCCAACTACTTGTGACATATTGACAGATATGGGATAGATGTTTATGTTCATTATGTTTAGTTTACTATGGGGGACCAACAACTTATTTTACATGTATTTACCTTATTGGTAGCCTATTATAGTGCTGTTCTGCATGTTAATTACATTGTTTCACAATGTTGACATGTTGGCACCATGGGTGAGTCGGGTGTGCAGTTCAGTGACCCCTCTGAGTTGCTGTGTGGGTAAGTGTGTTCTATTTCCTGTAGTCTTGTGTTGTATGGGGCGCAGGATCTGCTACTAAAATGCAGATAATCTCTCTCTCTGCCTGTTATTGCCACTGCCAACACTTAACTTGTTACAATATTTTCTTAACTTTTGATTGGGTGGGCAAGACTCATGTCTGGGTGGTCTTAGCCCACCCCTACCCATAGCTAGATACGGCCTTGCTGTCTGAGCTTCTAAGTTATTATGTATCTGCTCACCACTGAATGTGACATTGTATATGATCGCTTCCTTCTAATTGCCTCTGTTTGTGAAGCACTTTGTAACGGTTGTTTTGAAAGGTGCTAATAAAGCTTGCGTGTGTGTGTGTGTGTGTGTGTGTGTGTGTGTGTGTGTGTGTGTGTGTGTGTGTGTGTGTGTGTGTGTGTGCGTGCGTGCGTGTGTGCGCGTGCGTGCGTGTATGTGTGTGAGAGTGTGTGTGTGTGTGTGTTTCACACACATGCAAACATCGCCCCTGTCTCCATGTAAATTTTTATACACATGAAACTTGGAATCAATATAAGTTCAGTAAATATAATGGGTGGTGGGGGGGTTTGCACCTGTATCTGTTGCATTTACATTTGCTGATCTTACATTGATTATGAAAGTTAGATGCTTATAAAACGTGCTTGAGACAGAGGTGTGATCATGTTTGCATGTCTCTGTGTTTATGTGAGTGTGAAACGCTGAGTAATACAGTGAAACAAAGAGCCGTTCTACACAGGATGAGGTCTGCTAGAAGCAGAGGCGTTTAGGCACACCCCACAGAGACAGGATGTGAACTGCTGCTGTTTCTGAAGGCTCTTTCACACACAGATCGCGCAAAAATTGCAGTTTAGGAGTCCCGCAAAGACCGCACCCACGCCACAGAAATTGCTTTCACACAGAGCCAAGCAGCACGGCCACATTCCTGTTCTTATCTTTTGGTTCCATTTTTGTGTAAAGCAAATTATTCCCATTAAGTAGCCTAATTAGCGTCCGTAGCCTACTCCGTTCTGAAAGACGACCCCCCGCATATCAAACAGCTGCAGTCTGCATAACATCCGTCGGGGGAATAGTATAGGCTATAAATGCACATGACTACTTAACGTTAGTAGTTTTTGTAAGGGAATGCACAGAGCTGATTTCGAGAGGGAATATCCTCAGACCAACTCGCCACAGACAGCTATAGCCCTCTGAAGCTTATTATTATATCCGTTAATTTTACCTACTAATGTCAACATCGTTTGAGCATAAAGCCTAACCGCACGGAGCATTCCTCCTGGCGTCCCTGCAGTCATGATTGTATAGGCTACTTTTTTTTACTTTCACTCGTGCACTTTCTTGCTACATGAGGTGATTTCCCCTGTAATTTATTTATGAATGAGCTGACCATTCGCACCTTTTCCGGCTTGCTGCGACGACGCTTTCAAATGGAGGCGGGTTGCCAGTTAACCCGGCGCTGTTACTACCTGGCTGGGACAAAAGGCGTAAAACAATTATCCACCAACGCGCGTTCACGACTTTAACATCGGAGGCGCGAATCCTATTTTCCGTGCATTTTTCGGCTTTCAAGGCCGGTGTGAAAGAGCCTAAGGCTGGGTTCACACCGACGATCCAAGCCTTGCCTATGCCTTGCCTTTACCCACGCTTTTTAATAGGCATCCGTTTTAGTCAACGAGGCTGTGTACACCGTGCGCCTGAGCGTGAACCCTGCGTGTACCCACGCCTTGCCTGTGCCTTGCCGATTTTATCGAATAGGCGTGAGTTCTATTTTGAAGCCGACAAGGCGCGTGCAGGCAGGCTTTTCTGTCAAGCCATGAAAGAAAAACGCAACAATATCCGTGGGAAATGGCAAATTCAACTGAATTTCAAAATAAAATGGAGTTTCTACAACAGTGTTGAGCAGAGAGAGAGAGCGAGAGAGAGACTGACGGGTGGCTATCACGTGGGGCTTTCTCCCTGTCGGCAAACAAATCTTCAGGAGAGAGAATAGCCACCGAAGAAGCAAGATGGACAATGTTGTTGTGCCAGCACATATTCTTGCAAGATTACCTCTCTAAAATGTCCGACTATAGTCAGACCTGGTTATACATATCCAGCATCAATAGAACATTAAATATATCAGATTTATTTTACCTAGAGGCTACCCATGACAATTCTGGACAACACGTGAAAAAATACAGTCAGGAGAGAGGAGAGGCGCTTGTGACTCGGCTCCAGGTTCGGCGTGCAAAAGGCGTGCGGTGCGATCGCAAACGCGTGTAACAGGTTCACGCCCAGCTCGGCGTAGGCGTGGGTTGAGGCAAGGCAAGGCGTAGATTGTCTGTGTGAACTAAGCGTAAAGAAGTGTGTGTGTGTGCGTGTGTGTGTGTGTGTGTGTGTGTGGGGGGGGGGGGGGTGCCATTTATTTTCCCGGACATTTCGTAAAATGCTAACAAAAATAGTTTTACTTGGTCAAACCAAACGGTTCAGCTATATTTAGAATTGGGAGAGAGCATAGAACATTTCACTCGGACCAAATCTTAAAAAAACGACATCGGAAAAATATGTTGTTTAAATCCGCAATTTTTGTACCTTTTGGTCCGAGTGAAATGTTATGTGGTCTCTCCTGTTTCTAAATGTATGGTTTGGTTTGAACAAGTAAAACTACTTTTATAAGCATTTTACGAAATGTCTATATATGGGAAAATAAATGGTGGATGAAAATCTCTGGTACAGTGCTGAAGCAGGAAGTAGGCCGTCACGTTGGTGAACCGTCTATCTGTGACTCTGTAATGAACCATAAAACAGATTTGATAAATACAAGGTTTTTGGTCGGTCGACTCCAGTGTTCCTGTTTTAGGTATACAGATGAAAAATAGAGTGGCAGAAATCAACACAAACTGGAATAGGAATCCTGTTCCTCTTGCCAAGGTGTCCTCTGGCAGTTAACCTGAACAGACTGACAAAAAATAGCAATGCTGTCTATCAATGTCTCTCAGAGCTCTAAAACTCTCTAAAGTAAAACTCTAAACTCTCTAAAGCTCTAAAAAAAAACACTACCACACACACACACACACACACACACACACACACACACACACACGATAAGAGGTTAATCTGCACTCAACAGTACTGTATGACAAAATAGTCTATGACCAAAAATATTGACCTATTTATTGTCTTGATAGATTGTCTATCGCTGATATATATATTGCTATTGATTTATCACCCAGCCCTAGGTCTAAGGGCTCCAATTTCCCAAATAATTGCATGGCCTAGGTTTAATAAATCATCATATTCACAGTGGTGAAATAGGCCTTCTCAGGAATGACCACACAGCTGCACTTCATGCATGCATAATTAGCCTGGTAACAACATGACCTACTTGCTAACGTTAACTAGCATACCGTTAGCTTCCAAATCAATTAGCGTAACTGCTTTGATTGAGCTAGACATTGACTGCGGACATTAATGTCAACTTAAATTAGTGACTTAGCGAAAGTAGACTATTTCATTCATACCAAAGTTTCAAACACTACTCTGTCCGTTTGACATGCTAAGCTATTGTTAGCTAAGGTTAGCTTACCTGCAGTTCATGGGCCGCTCCAGTCTGCATGGACATCTGACAGAAAATGGTGTCAGTGGCTTGTGAGAGCAAAGGTCCAACAGACAGAAATCTAGGCGTGATTATTCTCTGACATCCTGCAGTGATCTGAAGCACAAAAGGCAGCAAAAGAGAGAGCCATGTAATCAAAATCCAAGCGGACACGCAGACACATATAAATTTGTCAATTTGTGGCCTTTATGGCACCCCCTTTTGGTTGAATTGGGCAAAATTTGGCACACATGGTCAGTCATGATAGCCAAACATCTCCTCCAAGTTTCATGACGATGTGTTAATCGAACATGAAGTTATGACAATTTAGGTGAGAGGCCACACCCTCTCACAACTTTAAGGGTTAATATCTTCTAAACGAAAGTAGATTTAAAAAAAATTCAAAAAGCTAATTTGTAGAGCTTGGTCCATAGATGTTACCTAGCGATTTTGGTGGAAATTGGTCGAATGGTCTAGACCAGACCTGGGTAACTGGCGGTGCGCGGGCCACATGCGGCCCGCGCACCGCGGCCCGGCCCGCGCTGGAATTTTTTTACAGTGCACCTGAACGCAACATGCAAGATACCTGCTGAATAAGTGTCCAAATGTTCATGTCATTCTGACCAATACTCCACTTCTGTTATAACATTTCAGTCTGGAATATAGCATATCTTTCAATAATCTTTATGACTAAAAGGCTAAAAGTAATCTCATGTGTAAGAAATGACTGTTCTACATTGAAGTAAAAATGTAAATAATTAACTTGTTGGTTTTGGATTAGCTTCAAGAGTGCATTTTTGTTCGTATGACCCTCAACACAGGCTTTGAGAATCCCGGGCCACTTACTGATACTTATGCTTAAATTTATTTAAAGAAAAACATTTTGGCTAGTGGAAATTTGAATTGGCTGGTAACTTTAAAATCTAGCAGCCATATTGGCAGGTGGTCAAAAAAGTTAATTTCAAGCCCTGCAGCGAGAGCAGGTGGTGATATAGGAGTTAAAAGGATCAAATATTGGTGTTTAAGACTGAATGATGACATCACAACTGTTAGTGTTGGTACATTTTGGGCTAGTGCAGTGTAATTTTCTGTGTTCGCATTGTTATAAATGTGATATAAATGGTCAAATGGCGATGAATATTGAAATTGGGTGGGGGATTGGGGCATATATCAAGGATTTTCACACTTCAGTGCCTCAGCTCATTTTTGGCCCCGGGAATCAAAAATGTTTACTGCATTGTTGTTATATCCAGAAATGAATAGATAATTTCCCCATTGAAAACCACTATAAAGTGCAAAAAAGTGCTATTTTTGAGCTCCAAGACACTTTTTACAAAAAAGCATTTTTTTATGACTTCCTCCAGATATTTTGGACATAAGGCTTCAAAATTATGGTTTTTAATATTTTTCAGCAGATTGCAACATTTTCTCATGTATGGCATGCATCTATAAAGTGCAAAAAAGTGCTATTTTTGAGCTCCAAGACACTTTTTACAAAAAAGCATTTTTTTATGACTTCCTCCAGATATTTTGGACATAAGGCTTCAAAATTATGGTTTTTAATATTTTTCAGCAGATTGCAACATTTTCTCATGTATGGCATGCATCTATTGCAATCAATTTAGCTGGTTTCTGTTTGTGCTGCATTATGGACCACTACAGCCCAATGGAATAAATAATTTCAGCTAAAATGGTGTTCATATGGATGTGTGTGTGTGTGTGTGTGTGTGTGTGTGTGTGTGTGTGTGTGTGTGTGTGTGTGTGTGTGTGTGTGTGTGTGTGTGTGTGTGTGTGTGTGTGTGTACACACACACACACATCCATATGAACACCATTTTAGGGATGGGGTTTTGGGGGGAGGGAGGGACAAAAAAAACATGCCTATATTGAAGTCAGCTCAAGTTGTGTGTGTGTGTGTGTGTGTGTGTGTGTGTGTGTGTGTGTGTGTGTGCGCACACACACACACACACACACACACACACACACAAGCAACTTGAGCTGTCCCCCCACCCCCCCACCAAAGCCCCATCCCGATGTGTCCTGATCATGCACATACTAGGCTAGACAGAGTCTGTTTATGACCTGCATCAGAATGACAGAATGCACCCTTGGCCGGTCAAGGAAATGGTCAATTACTAAAAACTGGCATTGAAAGGGTTGAAATTCTGAAAAGTAATGAACATTGAGACATGAGATTGAGCAAACATGAGATTGAGCAAAAAAGGAAAAAAAGATCCTCCCTCTATTTATGTTGTTGGCCAAAAATGGTTAGTACTTGCCCAGAAGGACTCACTCTAATTGCCCAAAAATGGTCAATTAGATGGTCTAAAAAAGTATACAGTGCATTTTTTTTTTAAATTGTCACTGAATAAAAAGTAAGAATGGAACAAAATAAATATTTGTAATAATCTTTTACATAGACCCCACTGTGATAATCCCACCCAAAAACATTCCCTTTGGATTATATTTTGTGCAGAGATTGTGGAAATCTGAAAAAGCAGCAAGTGAAACTGTTTATAGTCAAGACAAACTGGCTTATAGAGGGTTACATTTCTGAAAATGAATAAATATTTTTGGTATGTATAGCTTCATCTGAAGGTAAAATGTTTGGGGGAAAAAAGAAAAGAAAAAAAAGATTTTTTGTTACCTTTCTTATCATTAGAAAAATAATTGACCAAAACTGGACAATGGGAGGGGCATAACAATGAGGGGTAAGTATTAGTTAACAGTGTACAAGGGTTAAAATGAGTTATTCCTCTAAACCTGGCTTCAAATGCCCAAAATGTTTTCATGTCGGCGCCTTCGGCCCCCAAACCTCAGCAAAATCTGGCCCTTTGGTAGCGAGGACATTTTTTTGTGGTCCTCTCTATCATCAAAGTTCATGGGTTAAGGCATGACAATATTTGTTCGGCCCCCGGCAACAATCTGGGTTTCTCATGTGGCTGCCCATGAAAAATAATTGCCCACCCCTGGTCTAGACGGACCTTGAGGGTCCTTGAGGCAAATTTGTAGAGCAGGTTCACCTGAACATGTGTAAAAAATGCTTGAAAATCTGCAAACGGCATGAAAGTTATGGCCTTTAATGTAAAACCGTTAATTATAGCGCCCCCATCAGGTTGATTCGAAAAATCTTGAGCAGAATCAATCAGGGATGGACTGACGTAGTTGATGATACAGGGTGACGCTGTAGGAAACATGGCGGCTTCACTAGCAGTAATGTTAACATTAGCATAAACACAGGCATAAGTGAAGTTATTGCACAAATAGACTCAATAACAACAACTAAACAAGAGCAAGAGTATGCACTTGCGGAGTTTCTCTGTAGAAAAGATGTTTTCGCTATCCCGACTGGATTTGGCAAAAATCATTTACAGCATATTCAGCCATAATGCTACATCGCTAGCTTGCTCATGTTGCTACATGCTAAAGTGGCTGGCTCTGCACTGAACAGCACACTGCGATGACGTCATTTGTTTTGTTACGCTGATTGGCTGAAGGCGTTTGTCTGTAAACGCACCTACTCCCGCCCATACTCCCGCTCCTGCAAGCAATGGGTGAAAGCTTCAGGCCAGACGGAAACGTAGAACGAAATGAAACGTGAGTTCACGTGACCGGCTGTTTGCAGGCTACTTAAACTCCACACTAGCCAAAATAGTGTCACAGAAAATGACGTGTACACTATCTGTGACCAATCAGTGAAAAGCACAGTGAAATCGATGTTTAATACCGTTGCCAAAGTAAGCGGTATGAAAACTCATATTGCATCAGCAACACTACCCAAATAATAATTAAGTGGAATAGAAACAGTCGGGCTGATAGTCTGGGACATGTTGCCCACCGCAAATTAGTGCATTCACTAACCAAATGAGAATGTTATTGAGTAACATTTGTTAGGTTCATAGACTGTTAACTTTTATCTGTGGTGAGAGCTTCATCATCATGCATTGTAATTCACCACTATCCTGCCTCGCTACTTAATTGCCGTTATTTTAATGTGTAGCTTATGCAGTGTCGCCACTTGTGGAAAAGGAAATGTCAAATTGTGTAATTTATCATGGAGAACGCGTTGCAGACGCAAAACAGCGATGCGCCATGGTGCCAAGTTGCAATCCGTGTCAACTGCTATTATCCATAGGACTTTACACCTAGTAAGGGTAAGATTTAAGTTCTAACTTATGCCTACGTTGTAACTATTTCACTTGGTGCAACCCATATATTTTTAGTAGTGCATAAACTCAGATTTAGTGAGACTTCACGCTCAAAGTAGGTTATGTTTCAACTTACGCACAGCTGGTGCAACCCACTGCAGGTCCTTTGATATCCAGACTTTCACCATTTAAATGAACAGCCTGAGGTGTTTGTGTTTCCCAAGAGAGCTTCTGTCTGCATACTGTGGTCTGTCTGACAGTCAGAAATAGCAAACATACTCACTATATACCCCTATACACTGTTTCATGAATATGTTTCCACACCTCAAATCTTGGATGTGGGTATTTGTTTGTGTTTTTTGATTTTTATTTGTTTGTTTTTGTCTTATTTGTCTGAATGTCTGTAGGTATGGAAATCTACTGTGATGGCAGACAGGATGGAGCTCAATGTTTCGGAGCTCTGGGAGGAACTTTGGTTCTCCAACTGATCAATGAGGCCTCAGAAACGTATACATACAAGTGGCTCAGGAACGACCTCGAAGTTCTCGTTGTGGTAGATAATGTAGTTGGGGCTAATGAGTTAGGAAATCGATCCTCCTTTACTCCTAGTAATGGAACTTTTAGGATAAGTAACCTCAGCAGGACTGACAGTGGTGAATATACCCTTACAACCATTAATTCAAAAGGACATGCAACCGGACCACAAACACTACAACTGTCCATTCAAGGTAAATAAATACTCTCATGAACCGTTGGAGAAATTGGTAATGACAGGCTGATGATATCTCATAGCCACTTGTCAATGTGCAGCACAAAGTATAGGGCATGCTGTCTCAGTCTGGATTTATGGCAATACTCAATATCATTAATTTAACTGTGAATAATATAATCTAGCATTAATATAATTTATGATGTCTGATACTGATGTCCACCACATGATTCTAATCGTATTGTATAAGCTGATTCTGGCAAAGTCCAAACTGATGTGAGTCTATTCCCTCAGCCGGTGTGTCCGCCCCCCGGCTGCTCTCTGACTGCCTGCCCCAGGGGGGGATGATGGTGGCCTGCTTCTGTGAGGGGGACAGTCCTCAGTACAGCTGGACTCTGGATGGACGCACCCTAACAGACACCCAGCTCCTCTCTCGAGATCATGAGAAGAACATCATCACTCTGATACCAGGCCTGTCAGGACAGCTCGTCTGCTCGGTCAACAATCATGTCAGCAACGCCAAAGCAAGCAAGACCATAGCCTGTGAAGGTGAC
Source organism: Poromitra crassiceps (assembly GCF_964638095.1). NCBI lineage: Eukaryota > Metazoa > Chordata > Actinopteri > Beryciformes > Melamphaidae > Poromitra > Poromitra crassiceps. Next base: position 14,691,486 of record NC_139630.1, read on the forward strand.
ATATCAGCCTGTGAAGGTGAGCCAGAACATAACATATCAGCCTGTGAAGGTGGGCCAGAACGTAACATATCAGCCTGTGAAGGTGGGCCAGAACATAACATATCAGCCTGTGAACAGGGTGCGAACTACGGGGGAGCTGGGGGGGCTTTGGCTCCCCTTAAAGAAATAGTAGACCCCCTGAAAGCATGACTTGTGAAATTTGAGGGGGTCTCTAAATTATTGACTAATATATATTACCCCATGTATTTTCTATTTCTTTTTCTGTACCTTCATAGTGAATAATGCGTAAAATTACGCTATTTTAATCGTATGATTCAGAGTGTGCTCAATCACTGTCAAATTCACTGTAAGCCCCTATACCGACATGCATGTTATTCTTATCATCACCACATCGAAGCGTGGCGGCGCAGGTGCAAATCAAACGTCACTCACGCGGGCAGGTCAGATTTAAAACAACAGCAAGATGTCAAAAAGAAAACAAGGCAGTTTGACAAACTTTACATTCACGAAGAAATGGAAGCAGCCGTCAGTTGAACAGCAACAAGTCGCTTCTACTTCAAACGCAGATGTGGAAAAAGTGACGACGTGAAGCTGGAATAGCCTACCTCCGAGTCCTCCCGCATATGGAGGACTGTTTGTGAGATGGAATGCGTCAGGAACTTCACAGTGAGTGGGACATGTGCGTTATGGAGTGGATAAAAGTGTTGGGCAGAGATATCATGTTCTTGTGGATGCAGTGTGTATGGAGAGCAGTGCGCCCGTTTCGCCTTTCTGTGCCCCCTGACCCTCCCTCCCTCTCTGTGTGCGCAGCGCGCTTTTCTCCACGGCAAGAGCTGTATCCGTGTCTTTGAGCGTGCTGATTTAAAATTAGTTATACCCCTAAATTGGCCTTCAAATTGCCTCAAATTTAGTGCCCTTTTATGAATTTGAGCCCCTCTGCAACCACCCCCCCCCCCCCCATAGTTCGCACACTGCCTGTGAAGGTGGGCCAGAACGTAACATATCAGCCTGTGAAGGTGAGTCAGAATGTAACAGCCTGTGAAGGTGAGTCAGAATGTAACATATCAGGCTGTGAAGGTGAGCCAGAACGTAACATATCAGCCTGTGAAGGTGAGTCAGAACGTAACATATCAGGCTGTGAAGGTGAGCCAGAACGTAACATATCAGCCTGTGAAGGTGAGTCAGAATGTAACATATCAGCCTGTGAAGTTGAGTCAGAATGTAATATATCAGCCTGTGAAGGTGAGTCAGAATGTAACATATCAGTCTGTGAAGGTGAGTCAGAATGTAACATATCAGCCTGTGAAGGTGAGTCAGAATGTAACATATCAGCCTGTGAAGGTGAGTCAGAATGTAACATAGCCTGTGAAGGTGAGTCAGAACATAACATATCAGCCTGTGAAGGTGAGCCAGAATGTAACATATCAGCCTGTGAAGGTGAGTCAGAATGTAACATATCAGCCTGTGAAGGTGAGTCAGAATGTAACATATCAGCCTGTGAAGGTGAGTCAGAATGTAATTTATCAGCCTGTGAAGGTGAGTCAGAATGTAACATATCAGCCTGTGAAAGTGAGCCAGAATGTAACATATAAGCCTGTGAATGTGAGCCAGAATGTAACATATCAGCCTGTGAAGGTGAGTCAGAATGTAACATATCAGTCTCTGAAGGTGAGTCAGAACGTAACATATCAGTCTGTGAAGGTGAGTCAGAATGTAACATATCAGTCTGTGAAGGTGAGTCAGAACGTAACATATCAGCCTGTGAAGGTGAGTCAGAATGTAACATATCAGCCTGTGAAGGTGAGTCAGAACGTAACATATCAGTCTGTGAAGGTGAGTCAGAACGTAACATATCAGTCTGTGAAGGTGAGTCAGAACGTAACATATCAGTCTGTGAAGGTGAGTCAGAATGTAACATATCAGCCTGTGAAGGTGAGTCAGAATGTAACAAGCTATGGATTGTGGAATCCTACCCGCATTCCATTTGATTGGATAAATAGGGATCTTCTTCAATATATGTTGTTAAAACCTGGGCTCAATGAGACATTATATTATGCCATTAAGTGTCTTTATCAAGCACCTGTAGCTGGTGTCCAGGTTAACGAATATTCTACTGTATGGTTCCCACGATAATTCGGCAACTTTATTTTCCATTTTTGGGAACGACTTAGCTCTTCAAATGAAGGCCTCCAACAAGGGAATCAAAGTTGATGACCAGACTGTGGGCATATTATTGTACACGGATGACATAGTCTTACAGTACTTGTTGAACACGGAAATTACGTGCAGATCATGTTGAACATTGTTGTCGAATGGTGCTGGAAATGGAGACCATGGTCAATCAAGACAAAACACAAATAGTACATTTTAGACCGACTTCAAGAGAGAATAGTTCTTTTGTATTTAATTTTGGTTCAGTAGTACTATGCGGATCACTATAAATATCTTGGCTTGACACTGGATGAGCTTATGACCTTTAAGGAGGGAGTTAATGTCCTAGCTCAATCAGAGCACTGGGAACTGTACTGAACAAAGTTAACCACTCTGGTAATCTGGGATTTCATACTTACACACAACTGTATAACTCATGTGTCTGTCCTGTGTTGGATTATGCTTCTGGTGTTTGGGGTTTCTGTGATTATCTAAGCTGTAACACTGTGCATCAAAGAGCCATACACTATTTTCTAGGAGTTCATAAATTCACTTCAGTTCTGGTAGTGGTGATATAGTCTCGCTGGCCAGCCTCCCCTCCCTACCGTGAGAAGAGTCTGGCAGCGCAGGTCTCCATAGTGGGATTGCGATGGGCGGCGCTTGGCGGCAGTGCCCTTGGAAAATAGTTTACAACAATCCAACTTGCCATTTTCAGCGTGTAGCAACGAGCTAGCGTGTAGGTTTCTGCCATTAGCTTGCTAGCTAGTTAGCATTGTTGTTTTCACTTACAGCAACACACAGGGAGGAGGGAGCGGAAGCCGCTCTGATTGACATGGTCGGAGCCAATGACAGAGCTTGTAATAAGCCGGGAGCGGACATCTGGCCGCGACTGAAACAGTTGCTCCAATGGGGAGCAGCTGTAGAGCAGGGGAGTGCTTATCCCAGTAGCCTGTTTCCGTGCAGCCAGACGACTCTCACGGAAGGGAGAGGAGGCTGGCCAGCGAGACTAGTGGTGATATGATATGTGTTGGGAATGCCCAAGCATCAGACATAAAGGTCAAATGCTTCGACTCTCTAATAGATTGGTGAGAATGTCTGACTGACTAAGGACTCACTAAAAATATATTTAATTCCGACATGGCCCATAGTTGCCCCTGGGCAAATTAATTGAAATCGCTATTTTATTCAAACAATTTGTCATTTATTTTTCATAACATGTGATGATACCCGGGTGTCACGGATTTGGTTCTAAAAAGAGATAGGCTCGTGTCTAGATGAACTGGACCCGCAACATACCACGGCAGAACGTAATAACCACAAGGCTGTCAGATGGAAAGTTTGTGAAAGGGAGGTTGACTTACCCGGCACAGGCGTAGGGCGCAGATAGCAGGCCGGCCGTAGACGACGGCTCGTGCTTTACTGGATAGCCCAAGCCGGGGTGTAGAGGCTAGCTAGAACTAGCTTCCGTTCATTAGTTTAGACGCTAACAGAAAAGTATCTCACACACACTCACACCCATACGTGAAAATAAAGGAATAAAGAGAGTAAAGAACAGGAGCGGTAGAGACAACATGTCTTCCTTGTTCAGACTGGCAGAGAGAGCACCCTGCAGCCTATTGCCACGTCATATAGATTACACTCCTCAAGTCAACTCCCACTTTCCCAATGACAGCCTCACGCAACATCATAAATCACATAACAGGGGTAACCAGCAACCATCATATTAAAGAACTGTGACACCGAGACACTATGAGATGGTATAAACCAAAACTAAGAACTTATCGGGCTCTATCTTCCCAAAAGCGCTAATTTAGCGGTTGCGCTTGTTTAACGCTGTGTGCAATGCAAATTGTACTGGGCATTGGCTGCCACAAGCCAAAGCAGGCGTTTCAGCGCTAAAATGTGGTGATAGATGGCATTATGCTATCGTCAGCAGCGCGCAATTACTTTGCACTAAGAGCTTTGAAAAGGACCTCTTACGCGCAAATACCTCTCTGCGCTGGGTGCGGTGCATGCAGATTACGGCTGCGCTCCCAGCACAGAGAGGTATTTGCGCAGTGGAAAGTGGAATTCCGTTTGGATATGTCATTACGCACAGCCTTGCCATGCCAGGACATCAAATTATGCTGCTAAAATCGGGTATTAGCAGATAATTCAGTGAGGCAATCAACTATAACTCACTGAGAAACTTTTATCACATCGCAAAGAGGGAAATTAATTGAGAAAACTTGTTGGACAATGGACATAGGCTATTTACCTTCATAAGCTGGAGGGTCGTTGGCACCACAGACGATCTGTCAATAAGCTCTCTCTGTCCTCGCACGAGTGAGTACACTCTATTACGCATGGAGAGAATTACAGCATATTGCATGCCTCGTGCAAACAACCATTGCGAGACGGGAATCTGATTGGTTTTGATTGACGTAATGCCCAGCCTTGCCTGGCCACGCCTGTGAATAATTCTGGTAGTTAGGACCGCCCAAATCCCGTTTGCGCAGGCATTTTGGGGTGCAGATGATTTTGGCACGGCTCTAATTTGCGCTTGCGACACCTGCCGTGAACCTTTCCGCATCCCGGCCGAGAATTGCATCCCCTACATATTTCGGGGCTGTTTTAACTTAGAAATCAGGGAGGTCACGTCTACCAGACAATATCATCACTTTTAAACAGTTACATTTCTGTATAAATGATTACAAGTATGCTCCCGTGAGGTGGGGATGCTTTTTTTTTACTGATTGGCGGGGGAGCAAAACTCGGCAGAACACCTGGCGGACGGCGCAAGGCGGAACGCTATCTTCCCTGCCTTAGAGCAGCTACGAGCAAAATTTTTGATTGTTATTAAACAGTATAATTACAATATTGATGCATCACATCTTATCTATAAAGCTGAGACCAAAGCCGTGTGAATCGGAGATTACTCTCTTGATGATTATAGAGTCTGTGTCTGTCTAACCTCGCGTCACCAGGGGGCTCTCTCTCTCTATCTGTCTACCGGCAGACCGGATAAACCCGGAAGTGAAACCCGGAAGTGAAACGCAGCTGCCTGCCTTCCGCCGTTTCGCTCTGCCTAGCAACAGACCATAAACAAGGAGAACGCCATGCAGGGGCTTGCTACTCTCGTGAACATCTCTCGTTATATTCTAACAGGTTTTTTGGAAGTTATTTTGTGGTTATTGCCGAAGTGACTGCTGCAAACCGTTTCATTTCACTTCCTGATCTGCCCTGGCCACAGACAGACTAACTAACACTGGCCGATTCACTCGGGTTCAAACGAGACTGCTCTGCGGTGGTATCGTCTACTATTACAGGTAAGATGTGATGCATCGATATTAAATTTAGACTGTTTAATTAGGGGATAGCGCCTGTCGGAAGATAGAGCCCACTGTCTCCTAAAAGACACTGTGTAGAGCCCTATGTGAATTTTGTGTGCACATTTACGCTCTGGAACTCTTCCCTTAGCACTAGAGACTGGTAGGTTTAATGCTACCCCTGAAGAAGGTAGAATGTTTACTATGTGAATTACGTGAAATTGAAAACGAGATAATTTTGTTTTTACTATTATACCGCATATGATGATGCAATGTACTCTTTAGTAAAATGTCATCTATGTTGGCTTTTTTGAGTTGATGACTTTTTTTAGATGATTATGAGAAACTGGAGTTGTTAAAAAAAAAAAAAAAACTTCTTCATAGCAGATTTTATTTGTCGGGCATGGGAGCAAAGACAGAACATTTTGTTTAGAAAGCAATCACTGATCTGTTTTGTTGTTTGAGCAGTAGGTTGAATTGCGTATCATTGTAGCGCTGGTTTATTGTTGTATTTTGTGTGTGTCTTGTAAACCCATGAGGGTTACCGGAGAGTGTATGACATAAATAAAAATAAATCAGTCATCAATCAATCATGTACCAACTCACGGGAATTTGCGTCATGGCAGAAAAAGACAACAACAATAATAACCCGGCACAAAAACAATGAGGTTTCTATGGGACTTGAACCCCTAGTGTTCATACCAGTGACATCACAGTGTTCATACCAGTGACATCACAGTGTTCATAACAGTGACATCACAGTGTTCATACCAGTGACATCGTAGTTTTAATAATACCTCTCTACTTGCAGTGCCCAGCTCTTCATGGGGGATTATTGGACTGGTCATTGTCCTTGTACTGATCATAATCCTACTGCTGCTGCTGCTTCTGCTGCTGCTGTGTCGCGGCAGAAAGTCCAAGGGTGAGAGTTCGTATACCATATATATACACGTGTTTGTGTGTGTGTGTGTGTGTATATATATATATATATACACACACACACACACACATATATATATATATATATATACAGTAAATATATATACATATAATATATATACATATACATATATATATATATACTGTATATATACACACACACGCACACACACGCACACACACACACACACACACACACACACACACACACACACACACACACACACACACACACACACACACACACACACACACACACACACATTTTAGACTATTCAAACTCACTGAGCAATTCTCCTTCATGTCATTACACTGAGTAGCAGATGACCTGTAAGCAGGACTATAACAACATATATTTTTTTTAACAGATCCATGTTGGGGCAGGTAAGTACAGCACCAATTCTCTCATCTTAACCATAACAGTGGTGAATTCTGTTATTTACCACATTTACTGTATTTATTAGGCCCACCCAGTCTCAGAGCACCAACCAGGGCTCCACTAGACACCAGAGAGCAGATCAAGGTAACAGATTCATCTCCATGGTCACTCTTCAAACCAACCATGATCTTCAAGACTAATCATAACCCCCAACACGAACATTTCTAATAGTCACTTTCTAGTCAATGGAGAGCTGTTTAGAGCAACCATAATAATAATAATAATAATAATAACTTGGATTTATATAGCACCTTTCAAGAAACCCAAGGACGCTTTACAGAAGTGACACATAATGACAAACAAATAAAAACAGAACAGATAGAACAGAGGAGGCTATAGGCCAAAGGCTTTGTTAAACAGGTGAGTTTTGAGGGTTTTCTTGAAGGAGTCCAGGGATGGGGCGTTGTGAATCTTTGACACGAGAGAGTTCCAGATGGTGGGGGCCACCACACTGAAGGTTCGCAGGCGGGTGTGGGGGATGGAGAGGAGACCAGTGTCCGAAGACCTCAGATTCCGGGACAGGTAGGAGTGAAGGAGGTCAGACAGGTACTGGGGGGCAAGTGCATGGAGGGATTTGTAGGTGAGGAGCAGGATTTTGTAAGGATGCAGGACTTGACCGGGAGCCAGTGGAGAGGGTGGGGGTGGATGAGGGTGGGGGTGATGTGCTGCCAGTGTTTAGTGCGGGTAAGAACGCTGGCAGCTGAGTTCTGCACAAATTGGAGCCTGTCCAGGGCTTTGCTGGGTACCCCGAACAGGATTCCATTGCAGTAGTCCAGGCGGGAGGTGATTAATGCATGGATGAGGGTTTCAGCAACAGATTCAGGAAGTGATAGAGTCTGGAGATGTTTTTGAGGTGATAGAAGGAAGATTTGGTGATGGCTTTGATGTATGAGTGAAAGGAAAGAGTGGAATCAAGGATGACACCGAGGTTGCAGACTTCAGTGGATGGGGAAATGGAGCAGCCGTCCACGTCAAGGAGAGGATCTCCAACATTCCTGAGCAGCACCGCTGGAGCCACAACCATGAGCTTGGTTTTATTGCTGTTGAGTTTGAGAAGGTAAGATGACATCCATGATTTTATTTCAAGAAGGCAATTGACAAGGGACTGGGGTGGAGGTGGGTGGATGGTTTGGTGGAGAGGTACAGCTGTGTCGTCGGCGTAACAATGGAAACTAAGACCATGGTGGCGGATGATCTGGCCAAGGGGGAGCATGTAAGAGGTAAAGAGGGGGGGTCCTAGCACAGAGCCTTGAGGCATGCCATGGTTTACTGGGGTAGGGGTGGAGCGGAAATCATCAATGGAAACAAACTGTTGCCAGTTGGAGAAGTAGGATATGAACCAAGAAAGGGCCATGCCAGTGAGGCCCAGGTGGTGAGAGAGGCGGTTGAGGAGAATGTTGTGGGAAATTGTGTCGAAGGCTGCAGAGAGGTCCAGGAGGATGAGGATACTGATATGGCCGGAGTCAGAAGCGATGAGGAGGTCATTAGTGATTTTGATGAGGGCAGTCTCTGTGCTGTGATAGATTCTGTAACCGGATTGAAGGGGTTCATAGAGCTCATGGTTGGACATGTGTTGGTGAAGTTGGGCGACAACGGCTCTTTCCAGAATTTTGCTAAGGAAAGGAAGGTTGGAGATCGGGCGGTAATTGTTGAGGTTATCCAGGTCCAGAGCTGGTTTTTTAAAGATGGGAGTGACTGAGGCCATTTTTAAACTGGAGGGAACTGTGCCGGATTCCAAGGAGCAGGTGATAATGTCCGTCATGTGGGGCAGAGGGTGGGAAGGGATGCCTTGACCACGGCTGTGGATATGGGGTCCAGAGAGCAGGTGGACGCCTTGGCCTTGGAGACCAGCTTAGCCACCTCGGGAGCGTCCGCAGGGGAGAAAGAGGAGAGGCAGCACTGAGGCAGGCAAGCAGTCGGGGGAGCAAGTCCCTGAGGCTGCGATGCAGGTGATAAGGTAGGTACCTGAAGCTGCTGATGGAGAGTCGACTTTGGCCTGGAAGAAGTCCAGGAACTTGGTGCAGAGGTTAGAGGAACCTGATGGGTGAGGGGCAGTGAGGGGGGCGAAGTAGCCGGTTAATGGTGGAGAACAGCATCCTGGAGTGGTTTTGTTGGTTGGCAATGAGAGTGGAGTAGTAGTGGGTCTTTGTCCGGGAGAGGGCAGCTTTATAGGAGGCCCTTAGAGACATGGTCTCTAAGGGCCTCAAGATGGACAGTGAGGCCAGTTCTTTTGGAGAGCCGCTCGAGTCGACGGCCGGCGGCCTTCATGGTGCGAAGTTCAGTGGAGAACCAGGGAGCGGGACGGGTTATAAGGGGGGCAAGTGAGTCAAGGCTGTGTGTGGGATAGGGCAGCATTGTAGTGGGCTACCAGGCCATCCACGGTGGTGTCAGGGGGATCAGAGGCCAAGTGGGTGGCAATGGTGTTGCATAGGACTGATGTTCCTGAATGTGATGGTACAGTGTGTGTGCTTCCTGGGCAGGGGGAAAGGTAGCATGAAGAGGATGGCAAGGTGGTCCGATAGGGCTAGGTCGAGGCACTGCAGGTGGGAGGGAGTTGAACCAGTGGAGCACACCAGGTCCTGTGTGTGAGCTTTGGCATGGGAAGTTGAAGCAGTCAAGTGGTGATAGGAATTCAGCGGCAAACATGCAGGTGGTGGAGTCTACATGGATATTAAAATCACCAAGCAGAAGTGTGGATGGTGACAACGGGCAAACAGAGGTGAGTTAGCTCAGATAGCTCAGACAGGAATGTGGTAGATGGTTTGGGGGGGGGGGGCAGTAAATGAGGACAACCTGGAGCTGTGACGACCCAGCCAGTGTGAGGGCAATACACTCAAATGAGATTGGAACTTATTTGTTGTTGATCTATTGTTAAATCTAGCACTCAAGCAGTTATCCGCCTTTTTCACCTCAATAATAATAATAATATAATAATAATTCATTCATTTCATATAGCGCTTTTCAATGACCCAAAGACGCTGACAGCATGAGTACACAGAAAACAAGATAATGGGCAACGGCAACAGATACAAATAACAAGTAACACATCAATCAGGGATATATGGAAACAGAGGGGAGGGAGGGACAGGTGATACAGAAGAGAGGGAGGGGGAAAAGGGGGGGTGGCAGGTTGGAGGAGGTGGTTCAGGGTAGGGGAGGTTGTAAGCTTGGGAGAACAGGTAGGTTTTGAGTCAGGATTTAAAAGTGGGGAATGAAGGTGAGTCTCTGACAGGCTGGGGGAGGGAGTTCCAAAGATGGGGTGCAGCTCTCGAGAATGCTTGATCTCCAAAGCTTTTAAGTTTGGATGGTGGAACGGTGAGGGGAACAGTGGATGAGGATTGGAGGGTTCGGTTATTGCGATGGTGGAGAAGGAGGTCAGTCAGATAAGGGGGGGACAGGCTATGGAGGGCTTTGAAGGTGAGGAGTAGTAGTTTGAAGTTAATGCGTTGTTTGATGGGGAGCCAGCAGGCGGGCGGCTCAATTCTGAATCATCTGGAGTCTATGGAGGGAGCAGGAGGTGATGCCGGTGTGGAGAGAGTTGCAATAGTCCAGGGGCCCTATCTTCCGACAGGCGCTATCCCCTAATAGCGCTTGCGCACCTGTTTGCGCGTGCCTTAAGGCAGGGAAGATAGCAGTCCGCCTTGCGCCGTCCGCCAGGTGTTATGCAGAGTTTTGCACGCCAGCACCGGCAGCATCCCCACCTTACGGGGGAGCATATTGTAATGATTTATACAGAAATGTAACTGTTTACATTGATATAATTGTGATATAATTGTCTGGTAGACGTGACCTCCCTGATTTCTAAGTTAAAACAGCCCCGAAATATGTTGGGGATGCAATTCTGGGCCGGGATGCGGCAACGTTCACGGCACGAGTCGCAGACGCAAATTAGAGTCCCCAAAATGCCTGCGCAAACGGCATTTGGGCGGTCTTAACTACCAAAATTATTCACAGGCGTGGCCAGGCAATGCTGGGCATTACGTCTGTTTACGTCTGTTTCTCAATTAATTTCCCTCTTTGCGATGTGATAAAAGTTTCTCAGTAAGTTATAGTTGATTGCCTCACTGAATTATCTGCTAATACCCAATTTTAGCAGCATAATTTGATGTCTTGTGGCAAGACTGTGCGTAATGACATATCCAAAAGGAATTCCACTTTCCACTGGGCTGCGCTGCACGGAGATTACGGCTGCGCTCCCAGCGCAATGAGGTATTTGCGCGTAAGAGGTCCTTTTCAAAGCTCTTAGCCCCAAATAATTGCGTGCTGCTGACGATAGGGTAATGCCATCTATCCCACATTTTAGCGCTGAAACGCCTGCTTTGGCATGTGGCAGCCAATGCCCAGTACAATTATCACAGGCATCGAGGCATGCCCTTGTGTCCGCCCCCAATTTGCATTGCGCACCGCGTTAAACGAGCGCAAACGCCAAATTAGCGCTTTTGGGAAGATATGGGCCCAGATGGGAGGAGATGAAGGTGTGGATGAGAGATTCAGCAGCAGGGGGGAGAGGCACTCTCTGACAGGAATGCCACGGTGTGGACATTTTCCCACCATGTGACAACACCGGTATTACCGGTGACACCGTTAAAAAAAAGCAGCAGCAGTCCTCACGGTCCAGATTTTTTATTTAACTGCTCTCAGTCCGACACACCTGTCAAGATAGTCACCAATACAAGCGTGGTAGGGTGGTCAGGTTAACCACAGAGAATAGTTTGGAGCGGTTACGTTTGTCGGTCTATAAATTAGGATACTCTGCAAACAGTCCTCCTTTCTCCCCCAGTGTCCCCCAGTCAGTCAGCCCCTCCCCTCCCTGCTGCTGCTGCTCTCAGGGCAACACTGCCAGCCTCACATGACGTTAGGCACTGGGAACAGACTCTCCTCCTGGAGAAAAGAAACTAACGTCTTTAGCGACAAATCTGGGGATTTTTTTCTGGCCATGGGATTAACATGACCAGTAAGCAGCAGTAAACCAGGCAATGATGATAGCTGAGTAGCATCAGCATGTGCTTTTATCACAGCTTAGTTAGGGTGACCATACGTCCTCTTTTGCCCGGACATGTCCTCTTTTCACGTCCTGTCCGGGGTGTCCGGGGGGGTTTATTAATTATTGAAAATGTCCGGGTTTTCACAGGACCATTAGGCATAACGGTGCCTGGCGCTTTAAATAGTACTCTGTTGCGTGTGACTAATCCCTGAGAGGCTGCCTCCCTTGTGGGCGGCTCTTTTGTGTCACTCACAAACACAGAGAGCTGACATCGGAGCAGCAGCAGCACTGGCTCCGAGCCTCCTACTACAAAATGCCGAAGCGATGAGTGTGAATTAAGATTCCCCACTTACCGTGGTCGGGACAAATGGGAGGCGGAGTGCACTGTGTGCAAAGCTGGCACATATGTGTCCCTTTCAAATAAAGGTGCGGGGGATCTGAAAGCTCACATTGACACAGACAAACATAAGAAAGCTGTGCGGGGGGAGAGTTCGTCTACAAAATTAACGGACCCGGGAAAACGGAGGATTTGCATTTCATACTGTGAAACACCACAACAGCTACAGGTCCATGGATTGCACTATAGTGCCTTGAAGTAATATTGATAGTATTATATTAATATTGAAGTAGCCTAATTTTTGTTTTGTTACGGTTTTATTATTTACATTATTACATTGACAATATTGTAAGAGATATTTTGTTAAAATATTTTCTAATACAGAAGAGGTATTATTTATAACATTATTTCATATTTTTGTATTTATTTTTCCAGTAAGACTTAAAGAGTCTTTTTTTGTATTATAGGCTATATAATAAAGTATCTCGAGGCGGAGCCGAGTGTCCTCTTTTTGGAAATCAAAATATGGTCACCCTAGCTTAGTCATCAATGCTAACTATTTACCATCAATGTTAACGGAGGTTTAGCTAACCTGTTAGCATCAATGCTAGCGGAGATTTAGCTCTGTTAAAACCACATTTCCAGAAATGGCAGTGGCAAGAGAATACACACAGGCTTAGATAAGGGTCTTACCATGTGTATGAGGGGTCTGTCTAACCAGAGATCTGATGAACTCAAGACAGCCAGGATAGGACCCAGGATAGGAGGGAGCTTGTAATATACACCAGCACAGCTGAGCGCATGCTGAAACTGTCACAAGCGGGCGGAGTTGAAGGTGTTAAAGGGATAGTTCGGTTTGTTTGAAGTTGGGTCCTATCAGCTAGTCACATACACTAACGTAATTCGGTACAGTGGTCTGTAAGCGAGGAGCAGTGTCTAACGAGATCCGGCACCCAGAGGAGCAGCCTCGCGCAGACTCACCAGCATTTCCTCTCGCAGTACAGGGGGTCAACAACTAAAATGTAATTTAGCCACCAAAAAACAACGCCCACCTAAACAAATCGATATCAGTGTACATGCACGCTCTATTTGAGAATTTTCAGCGCTTTACTTTTCCGCCAAACAGTCATTTCATTCGGCACTACTTTTTCTCCCAAACGTATCACTACCGTATTCCTCCGCTCAACTCCTGCACAGAGCCGCGGTGCTGGATCACTCCGCAGATCCGCTGGGATCAGGCTAATTTTTCCTGTTTGTTGTTCAAGAAGACACAGCAAGTACGATAGCCTACACGAATGAAAATATGAGTGATTTTGATAGCGACGATGATATGCCGTTCACCATGGGGGCAAGAGGATACCTCTATGAACCAGAGTATACCGAGGAGGAACTTTTGCAGAGAGACATTGAACGGGCAGAAAGAGAAAGACAAGCTGATGTGGAAACAGCTGACCAAGATGAGGGGCCAGAAGAAAGAGAACGATTGCAATCTACCTGGTGGTGCAGATGTGGAAACTGTGAGGCCATGCCCACAGAGCCAGAGAGCTACTGCTGCTATGAGTGGAACCTGGTAGCAACGCAACTTGCCGATCTTTCAGAAGCAGAGGATCCTCCAGATACAGTCTGCATCACCAACCACCCAGAGTATGCTGCCCTACTGAATCCCGGTGTCTTGCAGACTTTTTTCACCATTCCAAAGATAAATTGGGGGAAACGTCCCAGAGCAGAGGGGCCAGATGACGAGTTGTCTCCAAAGTAAGTCTTTTCTCCTTGTTCTAGGCCTGCCTATTTTGTTACTGGCAAGGCTACATCTCACCACCTCCAGCTGATATGAAACGTTACAATATAGACTACAATAGCCTATTTGGCCGACATGTTCCCACCCTAAACTTCTACACGTATTGTGGGAGCACAGCACATATCAGTCGAGTAATTCATATAATTTGATTGTTTTGTCATCCATATATATCACACTGTTATGACGATACTGTATATCGCATATAAATTATACATATATATCCCATATATTATGTGAAATAACACCACATTGTAGGAGGCATATGGGAAACCGTCCTATTATGTAGCCTAAACTTTTTATGACACAATAATGACAGTGGTATACTGTATATTATTTTTTGTAATAACAACTGTAAATATATAATAAATCATATAATTTGATTGTTTTGTCATCGATATATCACACTGTTCTTACGAAACTGTATATCGCAAATAAATTAGACATATGTATCCCATATGTTATGGGAAATAACACCACATTGTAGGAGGCATATGGGAAACCATCCTATTATGTAGCCTAATCTTTTTTTGACACTATGACAGTGGTATACTGCATATTATTTTTTGCAGTAACAACCGTAAAACATTTCTGTTTGTTTTTGTTGTGTTTCAGGCAATTCAGGCTGGTTGCTTACCGGGTAGTGCTGGAGTGGGCCCTGAGAGGAGAGCAGCTTGGAAAAGGCAACAGAGCGGTGTTACCATCATGTGTTGTGGATACAATTCGAAATGCATATCCATCCCCCAATGGACAGTACATTGGCTTCAAAGAAAACCAAGATGCACTGGATCTTTTTTAATTTTTGGACATCAATCAATCATGACATAGAAAACTTTTTCTCTGGTGCGACCAACCAAACATGTAAAGCAACAAGATGTAAATAAAGTGAAACTTGATGTGATCAAATCTGGATTTATTTATCAAATAACACTCATGCAACAGTGACCAAATATATGACTCTTAGGGGGATCAGTTTCATACATTTTATGTGAAAAAACACACATCTAAAAGCTAAAATCTGGTGTTCCGGAGGACCATGGGACAAAATGTTATCATGGGGGGGCTGAGGTCTGATTTGTTTCAGTGTAGGAGTCCTTGGTGTGAATGTCTTTTTTACATGCTGGAGGTAACAGGACAGTGTGACATGATGGATGGGGGAAGCTTGGCAGAGTGGTGTAGCTCAGAGCTTTGAAGCTGCTAGCAGGGGGGCATGCAGATGTGTGATGAGGGTGGAGTTGAAGGAGACAGAATCTAAACTGGAATGGCCTAAGAGTGTAGCTCCAATGTTAGCTGCACCAACAAGCCAGCCATGCAGGAAGGAAGCCCCGGGGATGATGAGCAGACAGCCAGGAGAGCAGGACGAGCTGAACCAGGAGACGGAGGAAGAGAGTGCACGATGCCTAGACACAAACAAAGCATAGACAGGGAGATAGACAGGTGAGCACTAGTAACACATTGCAGGGGAAACACTATGGAATCATCAGGGGTTACGACCATGGCTGTAAGAGTAAATTTACCTTTCATGAACATCTGCATTAGAAACGTGGTGTATGTTGTTCCACCAACGACTCTTTGTCTGGCTTTGGAATGCGAGCAATATGGGCTGGTATGGTGGCAGGTGGAGGGAGGCTGAGCCGTGGATCATCCATCCTTAGCCTGGTGTCCAGTCTACGCTGGATGACACGCTCCACAAGGTCTTTTCTGAAGTCTTGACTGGTTGGCTCGTATACCTTTCTCACCACCCACTGACTGGACAGCTTCGAGTGAAAGACATTGTATCTCTTTGCACCTTGGGTATAAACAAGATTGATTATCATGTTAGCACTTTTCACTCAACCTCTCAATGAAAACATCATAGACAATGTCTTATTGATGCATTTACTGTCATTTTACTGGAAATAAACTTTGTTGCTTCCGAGTAGAAGGAAGCATTAGCCTTTGCAATAGAGGTCGATGTCACAAGTCCATAAAAATATTTGGAGACAGATAATTTGACATCGACATTCTGTCACTCCCAAATAGCAATGATGACTTGATGTTCTCACCCTCAGTGGTAGTAGCATGTTCCCGGCCAACATTGTAGTTGTGGTCCATTATGCTGAGTTGAGTCCTGGCCTGCATGGATGTGTATTTGAAGTGCCTCCTCTTCTCTGCATACTTCAGCATAGAGCTGTGGTAAACCTCCAGCTCCCCTGAAAGAATATAACTTATATCACAATCTTTATACATTTTCAGCACATAGTTTGACTATGTTAGCTCCAGTGTTACTGGGTTTGTCACTCGCACATCTTCACACCCCCACAGGGCATTCCTAGTAGCTGTCTACTAGTACTCATGAATGCAGGACATACATCAAATCTCTGTTGTTATGATGCAGTGTATAGTGCTTACCTGTGTGTTTGAACAAGGTCATGTGACTCAGGTCCTTCAGGAGTGTCTTGTCCATCACAATGATCTTTAGAGCATTGTAAGCTGCACATCCCTTCACCAGCCACTTCTTCTTTCTCTGGGTGTCTTCATTGATGATGTCATGAAGACACCTGTAGTCCTGCCCGTTCTCTTCCCAGCGGTGCACACCACATATGTGATGCAAGATCGAGGTCCATATCCGTCTCAGTTCCTGTAATTTCCAAAAATATAATCTTATATAGAACATAGAGAACCCTGGGATGTTAGTTTGGAAATAAATAAATAGAAAAGGACTAGCCAGCATCGTTACATCACGTGGTGTCACAGAGTTTGAACCTGGCAACTAAAAGGGCTCACCGTTTCATCGCCGCCACATGTGTTGCAGGCCCACCAAAAGTGATTTCCAATAGACTTGATCCAATCTTCCAAATCCATGTTCTCCTTTTTTTTTGCCGCTGCTCGTGCCTTTTTTTTCAGACCTATATGAATAGTTACAGAAAAAAAATGTGTATGGACAAACTTGCATGACAAGGTCCACGGACAGACAATATGTGCTTACAAAATATCATGACAGACCAACTCAGAAAGGTGTACGTGACAGATCTTGTATGACACCAATCTCATAAATTTTCCTTGATGTATGAATGTTTGTGTGTGTGTGTGCGTGTGTGTTTGTGAGTTATTTTAGTAACCACTAACTATACTTCATCACTAACCTTTTGCTACATGCCATGGATCAAACTGGTGTCTGAGGTCAGGGTAGGACTCCCTCAGGATTTTCCTGATTGAAGGGTGACGGTCGGTAGTAACGATGTCGACAGTGACTCCAGAGGCTAGCAAACGATCCAACCCCCTGCGGAAGCCCACTGGCTCCATCATAGGTGAGCTTGTAGTCTCAGAGACCTGATAGATAAAACAATCACAATTTCAAAAGACATCAGTAATGCACATCATTTGATATTTTACGTCAGCATCCACAGATCGCTAAGTCAAAATGCACTGATTATTACCTGAACCAGATCAGACATAATAATTTTCTTAGTTGCGTCGTCCATGAAGCTGTAGCAGAAATATTTGGCACAGAAACCTGGGGAATCTGATCTGGTTGGGAGAAAGAGAGAAAACATATTGTAGTTCGACTATAACTCGAACAAGCACAACATGATGCTTGCAAGCAATATTGCTATTACCTACCTTGCATCCCCACAGACATCAAACTTTGCTCCGGCACTTGACATTTCCCTCATATATGTCATCAGCTCTTCCTGCATTTCTGTATAGGCTTCATGAACCACTGGGATGAGATATGCTGACTGCACAGCATAGTAAGCGGTCTTCTTCGGCAACTGTAAGTTCAAAACTTGTGCCCACTCTGAAATTTCAGTCTCTGTTGTGCCAGTGAAAAGGATGCCCGCCGAAGAGATAAGATTGTTTTCAGGCAGTCCCCTGACATCAGGACAGGATTGCCACACTCCACTGTGCCCATCCAGACAGCTCCACTCTATCCTTATCCTAGAACCCATTGTTGTGATTTTCTTCTCATCGATGGCAAACCCACATTGATGACAAGTGCAAAAAAGTTCTAAAATATTGGGCTCATTCACAATCCACCTCCTGCTGTTGAACTTGCTGGGGTCTCCAGCTGTTGCAGCCTCCAAATCTGAGCTGGATGTTTTTGTGGAGGTGGATTTGCTACTGGGTGGAAGAAAGAGGCTGTCATCGTCATCTGGAGCCGGGGCGTCGTCTGAACTGCTGCCCATCTCAATAACAATGGATGACATGCTTGTTTCTAGCTGTTCTATTGTTTCGGCAGAGGGCTGGAGACAAAGAAGGGGAGGGGGGAAATTACAGATGAAGGTCAAAATAATATTTTTATATATTTTACATAGTAGATATGCAGCAAATAAACTTACACTCTGGTGATTTTATAAATCCGATAAATATGTTGAAAAGTGGAAAGACTTTAGTTTCACCCGTATGTTTACTAAGTGTGTGTGTGTGTGTGTGTGTGTGTGTGTGTGTGTGTGTGTGTGTGTGGATAAACATCTAACTCCATCACAAGTTTGATGCTACGACAAAGTACTGCAGAGCAGACAGCACCTATCAACTACTTACCTCAGGTTCATTTGTAACAGCAGGGAAGGCAAGTGTGGCTGCAGATGTAGACGGTTGTTCACTTGGATGGGGGAGGGTCTGGGGACAAAAAATCCTAAAGTTATGTAACTATATAGCTATTGTGATGTAGATGTATTGGAATACTTGCCCCAAACTTATTCTGACTGGTCATAAGGAGTACTGGAAGCTTGAAGTGCTAATATTGCATTTCACACACACACACACACACACACACACACACACACACACACACACACACACACACACACACACACACACACACACACACACACACACACACACACACACACCACAGATCTCACCTCTGGTGGAGATCGCACAGCAGGGAAGGCTAGGTAGGCTCCAGAGGTGGATGGTCCGACTCTGGGTTGGGGGAGGGGGTGTTGAGGACTTGATAGTACAAACTGTAAATGCGATGATAATCTGAGATTTTGGGTCGGGGTTAGATACAGCCTCTTGACTGGTGTCTTCTTGGGGGTGGATTCTCTTGGGACAGAAAACATTTGCTGTTCTTCCTGCATTGAAGATGTACATGCCTGTGAAAGTAATATTGCGCATAAATAACGTGAAAACGTGCCGATTTCGTCATGCATTTAGACAAAAGAGAAAAAAAAAATGCGATAGTAGCCTACAAGCATGATGTGATTCCTATTTCATATCTCACCTGTGGTCTAGGTACAGCATCGCTCTTCAGAAAGTGCTTGTCCTTCTTATCTGCTATGGGTTGTTGATAATCCTCTTCAGAAAAATGGGCACTGCAAACGCGAAGATCTGCCAAACTTTCGGGAGGAGTGCAGATGTCTCTATTCAGTGCAACAAGCCACAACTGTGTAATACTTTGGTTCTTCAAAGGAATACGGTGAAACCGATAACCAGACCAGGATCTTTGTCTGTTTGAACAGCCAGGAAATACACAAACACGCACCATCGTTGAATTATTGATGGGAAAAATACTCCAGACGTGCTGTCGCGATGTAACTACTTTGTGAACTGAGATAACCTGTGATCTGCGGAGTGATCCAGCACCGCGGCTCTGTGCAGGAGTTGAGCGGAGGAATACGGTAGTGATACGTTTGGGAGAAAAAGTAGTGCCGAATGAAATGACTGTTTGGCGGAAAAGTAAAGCGCTGAAAATTCTCAAATAGAGCGTGCATGTACACTGATATCGATTTGTTTAGGTGGGCGTTGTTTTTTGGTGGCTAAATTACATTTTAGTTGTTGACCCCCTGTACTGCGAGAGGAAAAGCTGGTGAGTCTGCGCGAGGCTGCTCCTCTGGGTGCCGGATCTCGTTAGACACTGCTCCTCGCTTACAGACCACTGTACCGAATTACGTTAGTGTATGTGACTAGCTGATAGGACCCAACTTCAAACAAACCGAACTATCCCTTTAATGGTGGGCATGTTATGTAATCCGTGTATGCCTCACCACCGTGTAACACTGGTAACATCTACTTCCGCGGCAAGCCTATTGTCTGAGTTTAACATTGCAGAGATGAAACTACATATCAGGTCATACAGTATCAGGTCTTGATGATGGAGTTGACATGGGGATCAAATGAGAGGGTGGGGTCCAGGATCAAGCCAAGGTTGCGAGCCAGAGGGGAGGGTGAGTGTGATGGTCCAGTTTAGCTGAGTGTGGATTTGGTGCAGATGAGTTCTTTCTTGTCACTGTTAAGTTTGAGGAAGTTGTGGGTCAGCCAGCTTTTTATTGCACATATGCAGGTTTCGATGTGGGTGAGGCATGGTTTCTGAATGGAATTTGTGCTGATGTAGATCTTGGTATCGTCGGCGTAACAGTGGAAGTCCAGGTTGAATTTGTGGATGATGTGACCAAGGGGGAGTATGTAACAGATGAAGAGCAGGGGGCAGAGGACTGAGCCTTGGGGGACAACCTGCGTAACAGAGAAGGTGGAGGTGTGACCGGAGAGGGAGATGAACTGTTGTCTGTCTGTGAAGTAGGAGGTGAGCCAGTCCAGTGCAGTGCCCTCGACAGTCAGTTGGCGCAGGGGGATGGAATGACACACTGTATCAAAGGCTGTGCTGAGATGTAGTAGTACTGTATCAGGATGTTGAGGGGAACTGAATTGTGGCAGGTTGGAGTGCGTCACGGTAGGAGGAGATGTGTTGTTTGTAAGCTACAGCGTGGACGGTGAGGTGCGGTTTTTGTAAAGTATTTCCAGTTGATGGCCGGTCTGTTTCATGGTTCAGGAAGGTACCAGGGGTAGGGGTGAATGAGACTGAGGTGGTTTTCAAGGCGGCCAGTGAGTCAAGGGAGTCGGAGAGAATGATGGCATAGTCGTCAGGAGAGGAGGGGGCGGACTCAGGGGGAGGGCAGAGGATATGGAAGAAGAGGATACAGGAGTGGTGATGATGGAAATAAGAGAGGGTGAAGGTTGGATATGAGTAGGGAGACAGAGCAGACTAGGTCAAGTTTGTGGCCCAAGGAGAGAGAGGAAGTCAGATGTGAGGTTAGAGTTGGGTTGGTCGACGTGAATGTTAAAGTCACCAGTGAGTAGGAGGCGGGTGGAAAGAGAGGAAGCAATGGTGAGGAGTTCAGATATTTCAGACAGAAAAGAGGGGTGTGGCTTGGGTGGATGGTAGAGTAGTAGTGCAGTTATGGAATTGGGGAGTGAAAAGGCAATGTATTCAAAGGATGACATGGGAGGGAGATTGAGGTCCAGTTCAGTGATGGGTATGGTGTGTTTATGGAGAACGGCAAGACCCCCCCCCCCCCCCCCTTTCCCCACCCAGAGAGGCGGGGTTTAGCGATGCAGCTGTAATTAGGGGGGTAGCCTGGTTGAGTGAGTCCGAGGGTTGTTGCCAGGTTTCAGTGAGGAGGAGCAGATCAATGTTATTGTCCAGTATGAGTTCGGATATGACAGGTGATTTGTTGGAGAGAGAGCGAGTGTTCAGCAGTGCAAGGGAGATGGATGGAGGAGCGGGGGTTAGATAGCGGAGGTTATTGAGATTAGCAGGGCGGTACTGTACGCGATGTTGACGGGGGTGCGAGAGTTAGTCGAGAATGAGGGGATGTTTGTGCTTTCAGGGTAGTGTAGAGTCCAGTTGCGATGGTGTCGGGAGCCTCAGTGGGTATATCGGCATCGGCGGAGAATGCCAGCTTTGCTGGCAGCAGTGGCAGCAGGAGCGGTGAGGTGATAGTTATTGTTGAGTGAGTGAAGGTCAGTAGCAGTGTAGAGTCGGGGGAGGGGTAGTGGATTTTGGGGGGTAGGTGGAAAAAATGAGTGTCCAGGGGGAAAAGTTAGGATTAGCAGGAGGCTGAGTCCGAGTTGGAGATGAGACATGAGTACAGATGAGAGTAATCCGGGGAGTATGTTGGCAGTGGCTAGTAGCTGATATATAATGAGCTGTGTGGAAGTAGCATTGGACCAGAGCGGCGGTGTGTTGTTCTTGTGGTTGATGGTGCTAGCCCGAGACCGAGCCCGTGCGGCAGGGCAGCCTAACCGTGCATGCCAGCAACCAAGTCCAACAGCAGTGAGAGAGAGCGGGGAAAACTGTCACTCAACTGCGGAGATGACCCCCCGCAAACTGGCGAGGGAGTGATGACAATACAGTTGGGCGCATGCGCACGCAGCGACCAGCAGCAAGTTGTAGACGGTTTGTTTGTTTGTGGGATTTCAGTCGTTTTTATGTTTTCATGTGTTCCTAGCCGACAACCGAGCCTGAGTTCCTATAGTGCATCGATAACCGACACATCCTGGCTGAGTTTGCCGAGCGCGCAGCAAGCCTTGTAACTTTTATTCATCACGGACGAAGAAGACTCCAAGTCCTTGCTAGCCGCTAGCTAGCCGGAGCTAGGCTAGACAAACGGAGCGAGAAGTCGGCAGCACTGGGAATGAGTTCCCCTAGAGCAGGAACTCTCTGTCATAATTACAGAGCCTGAACGCTCTAGCCTGCCTGTGAACTGTTTCTTTTTCCTGAACGAGAAACCTGGCCTCGCCTAGGAGACCAACCCCCCCCCCCCCCCCGTCAGGATTATCAAGAACTCTCTGTTTCTGAGCTTGTTGATCCCCCCTCCCGGAGCCTCATCCTGCACCAGGGAAAACAATCATGGATTGACTTGCTCTACTCTTGATGCTGATGGTGTTTCACCTAACCTGGAGCCTGGGATACACGCTGCTGTCTCCCAATCGGCCCGCCCGAATCCAATACTCCAGAGAGCTTCTACTTCAGTGGAGCATACAGGAGCCACCTGCGGACCTCATTCTGCCTATTCCTGCGGATCTATTGAGATCCAATGACCAGAAACCTTCCGGAGGACAACAGCGTAGGATCAGAAGGCGAGGGAGGAGAGGCGGTACTCGTCTGAGGAAAAAACAATCCCTTTCTCGCATCCCGCTGCCATCTATCATCCTCTCCAACGCGCAGTCCCTCCGGAATAAATCTGAGGAACTACAGGCGCTGGTCCGCTGCAACCACGACTTCAAGTTTGTTGAAGTCGGGGGACTGGGGTCAGGTAGCACGGCATGGCTAGGCTAACGTTGTTTGGAGGTGGCATGCAGCGGGTCGGTCATGGAGGGGCACAACGCACAGAGCCAGGAGCGGGTAGTCCAACATGTAGTACCGGGAACAAGTAAATCCAGAAATGATCAATCCAGAAACGATAAATCCAGCGGGGGATTGTAATTGTAATCCAGGCTAACCAGTGAAGAGAAGGGAGGCTTGATGACGTGTCAAGCCAGCGGAGGGGAAGCAGTGATGATTGTTAAAGTTGGGCGAAGGAGATTAAAAAAGTAGACTAGGACGAAGACGGGTGCACAAAACAACATAGAAAACTTAGTTTAACTTAAAAGTTAAAACATTTCAACGAAAAAATATTTTTTTACGTTTTGGTCCAAGTGAAATGTTATGTGGTCTCTCCTGTTTCTAAATATATCTGAACTGTTTGGTTTGACGTAATAAAACTATTTTTATACGCATTTTACGAAATGTCTATGGGAAAATAAATGGCGGATGAAAATCTCTGGTACAGTGCTGAAGCAGGAAGTGACGTTGCACTTTGGCTCTCTACAACTGAAGTAACTGAATGATTGAAATGTCAATAAATAGTAAAATCTACATTTCAGCTGGCCCTGCAGGCAGATCCAGGGATCCTGTCTATTCTAAGATTGAACTGAAAAACCTTGCCAAGAAAGGTGAGTACACAAATTAATAAACATTAAATGAAAATAGCCAGCAAAGCCGAAATATAAAAAGAGATGTTTTAATAAATACATTAATCTGATCATCCTGAACAGTGAGGCGTGCTGATGCAGCTGAGAGCACGGTCTATTCTGATGTGAAGATAAGATCAACCACAGGTAAAACCAGTATAACAACCTTTCAGCCACAAGCTCATTCACACAAACATTTCAAGGATCAAGGAAACTTTATTGTCATATGCAGCAAGCTACAATGAAAGTTAAAAGCCTCGGCCCATGACTTTGCTGTAGAGTAGGCTAAGATAAAATAGAATACAGAAAGAAACATGGTAAAAGGTTAAAAAAGTGAAAAGGTTAAAAAAGTTAGAATGACATGAAAAACAGTCAAAGTGCATTTAAGGGACATTTAAGTTGTAGTGCAAACTGTGCTTGTCCGTAAAGTGCAATGTCTTTATGTGTAGTGCAAAAGGGGTCTGATAAAGTGCAGGAAAAACTAATTGGAGTTCAGGCTCCGTATGGCTTGTGGGAGGAAGCTCTTCCTCAGAATCACTGATACTCTATATCACATCATCACTATTAGGGTCATTCTCCCAAACAAGTGCAATTTCCACATGGAAATTTCCAAAATTTTCATCTAGAGCAACATGAAAGGACATGTTAAATAAAACGTGACAGGGTGTTAAATTTCATCCTAAAATGGCAATAGTTCACCCTGTGGGGTGAAGGTTAAGTTCCATTGCATTCAATTTAAAATAGCCTATAATTTTCTTTGCATTCAGAGTGTAACTTTTTTAATAATAGGTTTTCTGAAGGTTTAATCTTGCAGTTAGGGAAAAGATTCAGTTAATAAATAACTTTTTGCTGCTAGCTAGCTTTCTAAGCTAGCGGAGCAGCTATAGGGGCTTCCAGTCGCATCATGTGTGGTGTGGTTTCACCTAAACTGGGTTGGGAAAACAGTACACGCAACCTGGCTAGGTGCTAGCTAGTGTAGCTGCCCTGTTTGGCTCTGTCCCCGCTGGTCTATTTCCCTTCCTGGAATACTTCCTGGAATACCCACAATGGACTGTCATTATCATTTTACTGGATCATCTGGACAACTTCACCTTCCCTGGCTGCACCGCTCCTCATAACACCATCGGTAGATTCGGTATCGTGAGTAACATTAGCTTGTCACTCTCCCACTCCTGCTCTCTGATAACACTACCACTAACCCACCTGTCTAAAGTTAACACTGCCATGGGACCCCTACTCAGCTCTCTCATATTTTTATTAACCTTACCCCGCATTTTATTTCATGGTACACCCTTGCCCCTTTCAGAACTGCTAACCGCTAACGCTACGCAGTCCCTTATTAGTACACCGCCGAAATAGCCACCACAGGTCGCTCCGTCTGTTAAATCTTTCAAACTACTCGATAAAGTTTCGCAAATGAAATTTCAAATGTACTTACGGAGCGAAAAGGGTTGTGTGAACCTCCGCGCATGGTGTTGAAACAATAGCGCCACTAATAAACATGTTTAATCCCTCACTGAAACCCGGGTGTCATTTCCTCAAAATGAATCAGCGACAAACACTCGTCTTCTTCTGCGCTGCTGTCATAGCGCTCGCTATCACTTCCGGCCCCAGCAGCACAGAAGAAGACGAGTGTTTGTCGCTGATTCATTTTGAGGAAATGACACCCGGGTTTCAGTGAGGGATTAAACATGTTTATTAGTGGCGCTATTGTTTCAACACCATGCGCGGAGGTTCACACAACCCTTTTCGCTCCGTAAGTACATTTGAAATTTCATTTGCGAAACTTTATCGAGTAGTTTGAAAGATTTAACAGACGGAGCGACCTGTGGTGGCTATTTCGGCGGTGTACTATTAAGGGACTGCGTAGCGTTAGCGGTTAGCAGTTCCGAAAGGGGCAAGGTACACCCTGGTCTCCTTACTCGTTTTTCCCCTGTCTGGTCCACCCCTCCCCCCGCCTCCACTACTCATCCCGTGAACTCCTCCTTTTCAATAAAAACTACCAGTTATCCCACACTGCACTTGTCTCTGCTCGCTTAGTCTCGCTGGCCAGCCTCCCCTCCATTCCGTGAGAGTCACGTGGCTGCACGGAAACAAGCTACTGGTGTAACCCAGGTGTTTAAGTGGGGTTTAATATTTTCGTTTAAGTAAGAAGCTAGTTTTTAGGCTCTTTAAGTTGTGTGTGTGTCTGGGAGTGTGTGTCATACTTACCTGTGATAATACTTACCTGTGATAATACTTACCTGTTATAATAATTACCTGTGAAGATCCAATAACTTGTAAATGTTTAGGAAAGTGGAAATGTGCCTTTAATTGACTTCAGTGGGAGTGCCCGCTGGGTCCTTCGTTGTTTGGTTTCCTTGGACGGGGATTGGACAGTCATTTCCTGGTCTAGGGGACGCGCTAGCGACAGCATGGTTTTGGCGTCGAGTGATTGGCTGGGAGGATCACATGGGCAGAGCGCGGAGCAGGATTGGACGTGAACGGGCGAGAGCGTCAGTTGTGCGGAGGACGAGCAACGAGACGGATGCCAAAGAGACGGCAGCGGAGAGCGAGCCACAAAGAGAGAGACCTTTTGTTATTTAGACATTTCATGACCAGTATAGACTTAGCCGACGTTCCGGTGAAAGCTACGGGAATCCCAGGGCGGACAGCCTGTGAGAGATGTATCGAGGACGCCTGGAGTCTGCTGGACAACTTGATGCTACAGGCGCATAGCATTAGCTTCTCGGCTAGTGAAGCTAGCTTGTTGCGCGTTGTAGGCCCCACTGTGCTAGCTCAGTCAGTGGTTAGCTTCGTGTTAACTGGTGCCCGCCAGATAAGTGAGTACCGCAAGTTGACCGAAGTCTGTTTAGCCGACGTTCGCACTGTGTTCGGCTTGGACGCAGAGTAAAGGTGACGTCGGGGGATTTGTTCCTGCGCCTCTCCACGCCAAGGCCGCCATCAACGTTAGCCGACCAGCCGGAGGACCGCTCTGCTCAAGCTAAGCCCTGCCTGCCAGTCACTCGCAAACCATCGCCAGGTGTTCGTTTCGTTTCGTTTCACATCAAGGACTACAGGTACCTTTCTTTATTTTAGCTCACTTCGGGAGCGAAGCAGCTATAAAGTTTGTAAGCCTCAACGTACCCAAGCAACGACTCAGATCTGCAACGAGGGTGGGATTTGCTTTGGGGAACTTTGGATGCTAACGGTGTAGCATTGGTGTAGCATCGCCGACATTAGAGAGAAAACACGAGGACCACACGGGACTTTATTGGTTTATTTGTTTAATTGTTTATGCATGCTAGGTTTGCCATCTTCTAATGAATGCATTGCAGGTATTGTATCAGAGTATTGAGTGTGTTTCACAGGTTGCATTGATGATTGAGAGTATCTGAAAACACCAACAGAGTTACTGTTTATTATTTTGATTTCCTGAAATACTGTTCCAGTGTGTTGCTATTTCATTCAATATACTAAATCAATATACTATATTTTTCTATAAACTTACCTTGTATGAGTGACATCATTTCCTGTTAAGAGGTACTTACCTTAAGGTCCTGGGTCATACACTAGAAGGGAGAAGGGAAAAAACAAGTGATTAGTACATAGGATTAGTATATTAGACAGATATATTATCATATTTGTACATTTATTTGTATAGATAATCGATTAACATTTAGATAATATAGTGTACTAGTGGGACTAAATTTTAAAGGGCACTTACCAGAGCTGATGGTGAAGGTTCACTGCAAGGGTGAATTGTGGGTCAATAACTATACATTATTACTGACATTCAAACTAAACCAAACCTCAAGGGTTATAATTACATACTTATAACGTAGCGATACAAGAGGGAATTCAGGTGGCACTACCCTGTAAACACAAAGGGGGTTAAAGAAGTGCTACATAAATGGAGGCACCGCTGGGATTGTTTGGATTTGAACAGTAATAACCTAGTAATTTGGTAGACCTAACAAATGCACAACAGTATAGTATTCGGAAACCACTCTCATTATGGAGGGTAAGGCAGGATTAATATGCCAGTTGCAGGAATGGTGCCGCAAGGAAGTGGTAGATGTGACTCACGCCTTAATGGTAGTGATACCGGAGGACAAGGAGACAGACACTATACAAGATACTTTGGAAACCATTAAGTGTTTAGGGCGAGTACGGGTTAGAGGTAAGGTCCCACACGAGCAGACAGGGAAGTACTCTGTCTTATGTGAGTGTAAGGAGGCCACAAATCCGGCATTGGTTCCCACGGAAGTGTTTCCACCCGACGGTTCTGCATCATGGCCTATTATAATAGTAGGTCCTTCTTCAGAGGAACCTGAATTGGGTTTTAAGGAGAAACTAGAGTCTCTCCTAAGAGGTGAAGGTAAGTCTATCGATGACGTGAGAGAAATGTATGGGGTACCGGACGTTCCTTCTCCTTCCACAGATCCAGTCCTACGTGCGTTGGGGGAGCTGTTGGATCGGGCTAGGCCGCCCAATGAACAGAACAACTATCGACGTTTACGTCAATTCTCCGGAAACTCACCTGTCCCCGTGGGGGAAGAATCCTTTGAGCCATGGTTGGAGCAAGCCAAACTTATGGTTGAAGAAAGCGAGTGTTCCTGGAAGGAGAAGCGTCGTCGAGTAGTTGAGAGTTTGAAGGGGCCTGCCCTGGCCATAGTGAAAGCCGCGCGCGCCAATGACCCTAATGTGGGCCCTGTTAAATGTTTAGAGGCATTAGAGCAGGTATTCGGGACAGTGGAATCGGGTGAGGACCTGTACTTTGCGTTTAGGTTGATGCGCCAGCGAGACAATGAGAAGCTGTCGGACTTCTTAAGGCGCCTGGATCGGGCCCTCTCCAAAGTAGTGGAGCGAGGCGGACTTTTGCCAGGTAGCGCCGATAAGGCGCGACTGGAACAGCTCTTGAGAGGCTCGGTCGCCTCAGACATCATGCTGGTAAATCTCCGGTTGAGAGAAAGACGAGTCGCTCCACCCACTTTCTTGCAGTTGTTACAAGAGGTGCGCTCAGAGGAAGAGTATGAGGCCTCTCGTACCAAGTTGAATCCGTCCGTCTTAACACGTTCACTGCCGTGGACGAGTTAACTCGTCAAAAAAAAAAAAACGGTTGACTGCCGTGGACGAGTTAACTCGTCAAAAAAAAAAAAAAAAAATTTGACGGTGGGACGTGGATCTAACCCTTTTACATCTCCTATTATAATATGGGAGCCACCGAACGTGTACAACCCATTCCACTGACCCACTAAGTGGTGACAGTGCTCTCCAGACTAGAGAAAGCCAGCCAAAACTGCAGGGAAAAGCGTGAGAAAGCCATTCTCATACTGTAGGCGAAAACGCTTTCGCGCTGGTGCACAACGGTGGCGCACAACGGTGGGGGGTTCCAAAAATAGACTGGGTGCAACACACTTTGAAACATGCAGCATAAGCCCAGAATCGCACAAAGCTTCATCAAAGCTCTCAACCGAAAACCCAAGAAACGAGCGAGCCCCATCCAGACTCGCCCAACGAGGGGGCCGCCAGGGAGGGATGCTGCTGCTCAGACAGGCAGCAGAAACTCGCTTGTGACAAACGCTGCAAAGCCACCAGAGACACGCCCACGGAGGGAGGAGTTTGAAGGAGAGGGGGGTGCGGGTGCTGTTATGGAGGAAATTACTGTTCAAAACTATTGTTTAGATGTCTGATGTCTTACTGATGCCAAAAATAAATGGTTAAAGTGACTGTTCTATCGAATTTCACAAAAAGGCATTTATCTCCGCTTTAATTTTCAGACGCTGAAACCATGCTGTATTCAACTGCTAATGCCTACATAACTACTAACTCTACAAACTAACTCTTTTAGACAGAGAAAGCACACATTCTATTAGTTCTTTTGAGATATTTTGTGTTCACAAACTCCTAGCAGAAAATAATCCTCGGCTCTTGAAAGATGAGCCAGAATCCTCAAAAAAAAAACTTGGCAGAAGCTACCTACAGTAAAAAAAAAACTGTTGGCAGTGAATGTGTTAACTATGCAAGTGCAAGCAGACACTGAAAGTAAGCGAGATGAGTTGCGGCTGCTTAAGGCTGAAATGAAAGAAATCAAGGAGTTGTGCGTCGCTATGGTGAACTCAAACCTCGAGCCTAAGGAGGAGCGGGATAAACCGGAGCCGGTTGCCCCTGCCCCTAGTCTTGACACCCGTAAAGATGACGAGGTAGTAGCGTTAAAAAAACAGTTAAAGCGTTTGAAACAGAAGGTAGAAAATAAACAAGTGCAGTCGGTAGAGGTGCCCGTGGCCGCATTGACAGTGGAGGCGTCGCGTACCAACGTTTCCCGTCCGCCACCACGGAGGGCCCCCGCCGACCCTGATGAATACTTCTGTTATCGTTGTGGCGAAAACGGACACTACGCAGGTAAGTGTAAGAACCCTGAAAACCAGGCCAAAGTCATTCAGAAGCTTATCCGGTCTCTTAAAAAGGCGCGAGGTCCCTATGAGAGGCCTAACTCATCTGCTGACACTAGAAACGTAGCGTGTCACTCGAAGAAGAGCGCGGTGGATGTTCTTAGTAGTAGAGAGATCCCCAAAGGCTTAGTGGGTCCCCCTTCCATCGAGGCTGTAAGGATAAATGGACATCTTTGTGACGCGGTGTTAGACAGTGGTTCACAGGTAACCATAATCTTTGAAAAATGGTACAACACTTACCTGGTGGCTGGTCTGGACATCTGGGGTCTTAGTGATTCGAGTTACCCATACCAAGGCTATGTGGTGGTGGAGATGGAATTCCCACAAAAGACCAAGGACGCTCCCACTTCCGTTTCCGTGATGGCTTTGATCTGCCCCTCGTCACAGGGCAGACGCCTGTTCTTATTGGCACCAATGCCAAGGCAAGCCTGCCTCAGCGTTTAGCCAGAATTTATGGACAGGAAGTTGGAGTCAAAATAGCCCGTGCCCCGAGCGGGGAAGTCGGAGAGGTCAAGGTACCCGAGGGCCCCAAGGCATGGCTGCAGGAGACTGAGGATGAGGAGGTAGGATATGTGCAGTGGGCCGGGCCCGGGAGTTTGAAACTGCCACTGGGAGTTAGCTGCCCAGTGCTGTGCCACGTAGAGTTTGAGCAGACAGGCGAGAAGGACATTCTTCTGGTAGACGTCGCGCCCAACGACCCTCTCCCGGGTGGAGTGTTGTTAGTGTAGTTCCCCGTTACGCTATTGACACACAGAAGCTTACGGTATTGCTCCAGAATGAGTCCCAGAGGGAGGTAGCGATAGCTGAAGGCACCATTATCGGATATCTCTATCCGACAGACATTGTGAAATCCGTTCCGAAGCCAGAGCCAGAGCCGAGGGAAGGGTTTGAGGCGTCCGATATCGACTTTGGTGACTCTAATATCTCAGAGGAATGGAAAGAAAGGCTTCGGCGTAAACTGCTCCAGCGAGCAGATGTTTTCTCTTTAAGCGAGTGGGACGTTGGGCTTGCTAAGGGAGTGGAACATAGCATCCGACTATCTGATGATCGACCGTTCCGAGAGAGATCGAGGCGTCTAGCACCAGCGGATATAGACGACGTGAGGCGACACATACAGGAGTTGTTAGCCACTGGAATTATCAAGGAGTCTAGGAGCCCGTACGCATCGCCGCTAGTGATCGCTCGGAAAAAGAGTGGTAAAGTGCGTATGTGCATCGACTACCGCACTTTGAACAGTAGAACGATACCCGATCAGTACACCACTCCACGTATCGATGACGCCCTTGATTGTCTGTCAGGCAGTAAATGGTTCTCGGTTTTGGACTTAAGAAGCGGGTATTATCAGATCGCCATGAAAGAGGAGGACAAAGAGAAAACCGCGTTCATTTGTCCCCTGGGGTTCTATCAGTTCGAGCGGATGCCGCAAGGCGTCACTGGGGCTCCAGCGACGTTTCAGCGGTTAATGGAAAAAGCTGTAGGGGACATGAACCTTTTACAGGTATTAGTCTACCTCGATGACCTGATCATTTTCGGACGGACTTTGGAAGAACATGAAGAGAGACTAATGAAAGTCTTGGATCGCCTGCAGGAAGTAGGGCTCAAGATTTCTTTGGACAAGTGCCAATTCTGCCAGCCCAAAGTGAAATACGTTGGGCACATCGTGTCGGCAGAGGGCGTGGCCACCGATCCGGCCAAGATCGAGGCCGTCACCGCTTGGCCCCAGCCTACTGACCTTAGGGGTCTGAGGTCTTTCTTAGGTTTCTGTGGCTATTACCGACGCTTTGTCGCCAATTATTCTTCCGTTGTCCGCCCGCTCATGGAGTTGACCAAAGGATACCCACCCACTCAGCGTGGGCGGAAACCTAAGACGCGTTCGCGAGGGGAGAGAACACAACCCGATCCACCGTACTTTGACGAGGCGGAACCCTTTGGGGATAGATGGGACTTGGCATGCACTCAGGCTTTTCAGAGGATCATACACCGTCTTACCAATGCTCCGGTGTTGGCCTTCGCTGACCCGAACAAGCCCTACATACTGCATGTAGACGCTAGCCTTTCCGGGTTGGGAGCGGTACTTTACCAAGCATATGCTGAGGGTTTGAGGCCTGTAGCTTTTGCGAGCCGGAAACTGAGCGCGTCCGAGAAAAACTACCCCATACACCAGTTAGAGTTCCTTGCCTTAAAGTGGGCGGTAGTGGATAAATTCCACGATTACCTGTATGGAGCTCGTTTCACGGTGCGTACTGATAACAACCCGTTGACGTACGTTCTTACCACTGCCAAGCTCAACGCCACGGGACACCGTTGGTTGGCCGCCCTGTCAGCGTACGAATTCGACATTTCTTACCGACCAGGGAAGAATAACATAGACGCTGATTTGTTGTCTAGACAGGAGAGTAGAGA
This sequence comes from Poromitra crassiceps, assembly GCF_964638095.1. Taxonomy (NCBI): domain Eukaryota; kingdom Metazoa; phylum Chordata; class Actinopteri; order Beryciformes; family Melamphaidae; genus Poromitra; species Poromitra crassiceps. The sequence goes on from NC_139630.1 coordinate 14,723,993, forward strand.
GGAAGGCGCCGAGTGGGAGACCATTCCCAAAGCGGGGGTTACATCGATCTGCCGGTGCATCTGTGCACAGAGCTCTTGGGCTTGCCCGCCCCGATACATAGAGCAACTAGGTGCTTCCCCTGAATCCATTCCAGCCGTCTATGCTTATCCCACGAGAGTAGACATGAGTGCTCCTGGTCAGCTATCTCGTACGGAGTTGAAGACAGCCCAACAGAACGACAAAGTCATTTGACCGGTCATACAGGCATTGCAGCAGGGTAGGTGGCCGGAAAGCATAGACATGAGTACTCCATTGAAGTTGATGAAGAAGGAGCTAGGAAGGCTAGTACTTAGAGACGGGCTGCTCCATAGGCAGAGCAAGAGGTCTACTGGGGAGGTTTTCCAGCTTGTGTTGCCAGCTGAGTACAGGGCGATCGTCTTGAAGGCTATGCATGACGATTTGGGACACTTAGGCGTAGAGCGGACGACTGACTTAGTGAGGACCAGATTTTATTGGCCGCGCCTGGCCTGGGACGTTGAACAACACATCAAGAATTGTGGAGAGTGCGTCACTCGAAAGAGCCCCTGCCAGCGAGCCGCGCCTTTACAGCAGATAGTCAGCGGAGGTCCTATGGATTTAGTCTGCATTGATTTCCTGTCCATGGAACCAGATTCCAAGGGTATCTGCAACGTGTTAGTCGTGACCGATCACTTCACGCGGTACGCTCAAGCTTTTCCAGCCAGGGATCAAAAGGCCCTCACTGTGGCAAAGATCCTGGTGGACAAATATTTCATTCATTACGGGCTACCAGCACGGATTCACTCTGACCAGGGCAGAGATTTTGAGAGTAAGTTGATTAAGGAGATGTTGAAGATGCTTGGCATACGCAAGTCGCGTACCACCCCTTACCATCCACAGGGAGACCCGCAGCCAGAACGTTTCAACCGGACCCTTCTGTCCATGATAGGGACCATGAGTCAGGAAAAGAGAAGAAGGTGGAGTCAGCACGTCACTTATCTGGTTCATGCTTACAACAGCACCAAGTGTGATGCCACGGGGTATTCCCCGTATTACTTGATGTTCGGGAGAGAAGCAAGGTTGCCGGTTGACATCTGCTTTGGGACTTCCCCTGATGGGAAGGAGGGTGGTCACCACGGTAATATGTGTCCAAGCTCAAAGAGGATTTGAAACAGGCGTTCCAACTGGCATCCGATGAAGCCACAAAGAACCATCAGAGAAACAAACAGGCCTATGATCGGAGGGTAGGTTTCCAGAAGTTAGAACCAGGGGACCGCATCCTTCTCAAGAACTTAGGTCTGAAGGGGAAACATAAGTTACAGAGCCGATGGAGTTCGTTGCCTTATGTAGTGGAAGGTAAGCTTCCTAACTTACCAGTGTATCGTATAAAGCCAGAGGATGGGCATGGAGTGGTGAAGACCATACATCGGGATCATCTTTTGCCTATAGGGAAGTTAGTGCGGCTATCCCGGCCCTAAAGGGAGCCGAGCCCAGTTAGGGTGGTAACCAGAGCCAGGCCAAGGAGGGACCCGCCTATACCGGTTTCCCCGCCTGTCAGTGAACAGGAGGGGGGCTTGTCTGATTCTTCTTCAGACGATGAGGAGAATTTAGCCAGGGCGCCTTACGAAGATTTCTATGGCCGCAGGCAAAGGCCAGAAGTCAGGGTTAGACGTGACTCAGTTATAAACGTTCCTCCCCCAGGGGAACCAACACTCGCAGTCGAGGAGGACCCGGGTGAGGGAGAGCCAGGTGAACTAGATGAGGGTTCAGACATCAATCCAGAAGGAGCTCCTGAGGTAGAAGTAAGGGTGATGCCAGAGGAGGAAGTAGGTAGGGAGGAAATAGTTAGGAACGAAGAGGTTAGGGATGTAGAGGAAATCGCACCGACCATCACACATGCATCGACACCCGTACAGACAGGTGCACCCGCTCAGGCATCAACGCCAGGGAAAAGGACCATTAGACCAGTGGTTAAACGTACCTATGACGAGCCAGGCAGATCCAGGGATCAGCCTATTACCATCATACATCGGGGGGTGGGTGTTACCATTCAAGCAAATGGCAGTGGACCGGATGTAGCTCATGCCCTGTTGAGACATTTGTTTTCCCAACCTGCCCCGAGTAGCTAGGTGAATGAGGGCATTCACATTTAAGGGGGGGAGGGTGTAACCCAGGTGTTTAAGTGGGGTTTAATATTTTCGTTTAAGTAAGAAGCTAGTTTCTAGGCTCTTTAAGTTGTGTGTGTGTCTGGGAGTGTGTGTCATACTTACCTGTGATAATACTTACCTGTGATAATACTTACCTGTTATAATAATTACCTGTGAAGATCCAATAACCTGTAAATGTTTAGGAAAGTGGAAATGTGCCTTTAATTGACTTCAGTGGGAGTGCCCGCTGGGTCCTTCGTTGTTTGGTTTCCTTGGACGGGGATTGGACAGTCATTTCCTGGTCTAGGGGACGCGCTAGCGACAGCATGGTTTTGGCGTCGAGTGATTGGCTGGGAGGATCACATGGGCAGAGCGCGGAGCAGGATTGGACGTGAACGGGCGAGAGCGTCAGTTGTGCGGAGGACGAGCAACGAGACGGATGCCAAAGAGACGGCAGCGGAGAGCGAGCCACAAAGAGAGAGACCTTTTGTTATTTAGACATTTCATGACCAGTATAGACTTAGCCGACGTTCCGGTGAAAGCTACGGGAATCCCAGGGCGGACAGCCTGTGAGAGCTGTATCGAGGACGCCTGGAGTCTGCTGGACAACTTGATGCTACAGGCGCATAGCATTAGCTTCTCGGCTAGTGAAGCTAGCTTGTTGCGCGTTGTAGGCCCCACTGTGCTAGCTCAGTCAGTGATTAGCTTCATGTTAACTGGTGCCCGCCAGATAAGTGAGTACCGCAAGTTGACCGAAGTCTGTTTAGCCGACGTTCGCACTGTGTTCGGCTTGGACGCAGAGTAAAGGTGACGTCGGGGGATTTGTTCCTGCGCCTCTCCACGCCAAGGCCGCCATCAACGTTAGCCGACCAGCCGGAGGACCGCTCTGCTCAAGCTAAGCCCTGCCTGCCAGTCACTCGCAAACCATCGCCAGGTGTTCGTTTCGTTTCGTTTCACATCAAGGACTACAGGTACCTTTCTTTATTTTAGCTCACTTCGGGAGCGAAGCGGCTATAAAGTTTGTAAGCCTCAACGTACCCAAGCAACGACTCAGATCTGCAACGAGGGTGGGATTTGCTTTGGGGAACTTTGGATGCTAACGGTGTAGCATTGGTGTAGCATCGCCGACATTAGAGAGAAAACACGAGGACCACACGGGACTTTATTAGTTTATTTGTTTAATTGTTTATGCATGCTAGGTTTGCCATCTTCTAATGAATGCATTGCAGGTATTGTATCAGAGTATTGAGTGTGTTTCACAGGTTGCATTGATGATTGAGAGTATCTGAAAACACCAACAGAGTTACTGTTTATTATTTTGATTTCCTGAAATACTGTTCCAGTGTGTTGCTATTTCATTCAATATACTAAATCAATATACTATATTTTTCTATAAACTTACCTTGTATGAGTGACATCATTTCCTGTTAAGAGGCACTTACCTTAAGGTCCTGGGTCATACACTAGAAGGGAGAAGGGAAAAAACAAGTGATTAGTACATAGGATTAGTATATTAGACAGATATATTATCATATTTGTACATTTATTTGTATAGATAATCGATTAACATTTAGATAATATAGTGTACTAGTGGGACTAAATTTTAAAGGGCACTTACCAGAGCTGATGGTGAAGGTTCACTGCAAGGGTGAATTGTGGGTCAATAACTATACATTATTACTGACATTCAAACTAAACCAAACCTCAAGGGTTATAATTACATACTTATAACGTAGCGATACAAGAGGGAATTCAGGTGGCACTACCCTGTAAACACAAAGGGGGTTAAAGAAGTGCTACACTGGGATAAGCCCTCCCCTGATCTACAGCTGCTCCCCATTGGAGCGACTGTTTCAGTCGCTGCCAGATGTCCGCTCCCCGCTTAACCGCTTATAAAAAGTTCTGTCATAGGCTCCGACCATGTCAATCAGAGCGGCTTCCGCTCCCTCCTCCCTGTGTGTCGCTGTAAATAGTGCCCTGCCGCCTCAGTGAAAACAACAACGCTAACTAGCTAGCAAGCTAACGGCAGAAACCTACACGCTAGCTCGTTGCTACACGCTGAAAATGGCAAATTGGATTGTTGGAAACTTTTCCAAGGGCAGTGCCGCTAAGCGCCGCCCATCGCAATTCCACAATGGAGATCTGCGCCGCCAGACTACTCTCACGGAAGGGAGGGGAGGCTGGCCAGTGAGACTACTGCTCGCTCTGCTGGCATCCTCCCTCGTTCTCCATCGCAGCCCCAGACACAACCGCCATCCATATCTCTCCACCTCTCCCAACATCCAACCGGTCTCCAACATCCAAACCATACTGTACATTCCCACCCAGGGCCGGTTCCAGAACAAGATGACTAGGGATGCATCCTAGATAGGAAGGGGTGCACATGCACGGGCTCGGCCGGTCGCCCGAAAAATTTGACATGTTATTTTACGAAAAATAATGCATTTTACCATCATTTCAGGTAGAATGATACCAGCCAAGCAAGAATATTTCAAGTGTTTCAAGTGCTTTACTGAAATATTTGGACCATATAATGATAATACAATTATCTCAACCTTAAAAGGTTACATATAGGTGCCAAAAAGCCATAAATTCACATCAAAGAACAAAGAAAAACAACAAATATAATTCAAGTTTAAACAGTAAGTATGCAGCTGCAGCATTTTTTTTTTTTTTTTTTACTTTTCAACTGAGCATGCAGACAATTAAAATAAGGGTGCAATGCGTGCTTTTGCACCCCTGTAAAACCGGGCCTGTTCCCACCGTCCCCCATCCACTGCACCCCCTTCCCCCTGCACTGCCAACCTGGACAACCTCAGACCTCTTCAGTGCACCCCCATTACACCGCCTTCTGATCCAATCAACTTTGCCCTCCTCAACCGGTCTCTGGACAATTCAATCGACTTTCTCCTCCTCACGAAACCTGGCAACAACCTGATCATTTATTTTCCCTCAATACTAACGTTGGACCATAGTGTGTAGTGTTAAGTGACTTTGAGTTCTGGAAAAGAGCTATATAAATGCCATATATTATTATTATTATTACTATTATATTATATGCGGTATTCTATATACTTTATGACTGTAAATTTCATGTACATTCAATGTAAACTCATATTTAACTCCAACTGTAAATTCCTGTAAATTCACTGCCTATTTAACGCCTATTTAACTCAGTCTGTAAATCACATGTAAATTCAACGTAAATTCATATTTATTATCCACAGAATACTCCTCCACTCATGTACATGTCGGGCCCTATTCTCCCACAAGCCTTCGGCGCTAAAACGGGCCTTAAACGCAAAAAAACGTGCCTTGCGCCTGTTTTGGGACGATATCAATATGGCTTTACGCTGCCAAATGCGCTTTAGGCCGAATGGGCGTGGCGCAGTCCCAGAATGGGCCAAAGTGGGCGTGTCGGCGCTAAATACCGGCGTACTGCTATCTTGCGACCTGGCGTTAATTTAGCGCCTTGCGCCTTTGAAAAGCAGGCCTATTCAGTGGGCCAGTTGCGCGGAGCGCTCCCCTCTGGCTCTCTCCCTCCCCTCTGGCTCTCTCCTCTTTCACCCTTCTCTGTGTCACCTCTCTCCCTCTCTCCTCAGTCTGACAGGCACAATACCGACTGTCTCTGACTCCCTCGCTCAGAGTCCCATAGAAAAAATAAGCTGTAACTTCACTGCAATGTGAATGTCCCAACATGCATTGTGCCTCTCCATTTCGCTACTAAATAGCAACCAAATGAGCCGAAAACCTATATTAAGGGAGGATCTAAATAATGTGTAATGGTAAGACAACCGCCAATTGTAGAACATTTCAATATTGGACCAAATAAAACATCGAAATGAAAACACCACCCTATGTGAAACATATATGTCCTACTGGGGCTATAAATATCCCTTGTCGATTTAACGTGATTTAGATAAGTCATAAGTGACAGCGGAACGCGCTTCGGAAGCTTCTACTGTCATCTGCTATACTGTGATGTCCGCTCCAATAACTTGGCCCTACTCCACATTTAGTTTTACAATAAAAACACATTTATGCAATGACTTTACATAATGTAGGCTATATTTATGTGCATCATCCTTCCTGCAGCAGGCGAGAGAAAATGATATCTTTCTGGACAAACTTTCACCAATCTAATAGGCTATATTTTTCTAGCTGATGCGTTTAGAACATTATTTTCACTTTGATCTTGCTATAGTGTAGCGTTTTTACATGCTTGCAGTATTTAAACTGCAGTTATATTGGTTTGAGAAGCATCATAATATGGAATAATAGCCGATATATGGAGACAGACGGGATGAAGGGAGGTGGGGGGGGGGGGGGGGATCAGAGGCTTGGGTTTCTCTGGTTTTGCTGGACCACTGGAATGGAGCTTAAAAGGCAAGCATGCGATTCGTTTATTGCACTTATCCAATGAACTGATGGTGCATAATTTTACGCTTAAAAGGCGTGGTTGTAATGGTTGAGGCTGCATCTAGCGCCAAGACCAAGATATCAAGTGCGCTGGTCCACGCCCACTGATTTGCGCTGCGCCAGGCGCTCGGCCTAGAAACAGCGCCGATGCAACGATAGGGACCATTGTATATATATTTACTTGATTTGATTGCAACGTTGTGATTGTCTTTAGCTAGCTTTCTTCTCTGTATATTGATGTGACCGCTAGACAAATTCCTCGTATGTAACTTGCAATAAAAGTGATTCTGATTCTGATTCTGATTAACACATTGACTGCCAGCCGTTTTTTTTTGCTGTAGGTAGCTTCTGCCAAGCCGTTTTTTGAGGATTATGGCTCATTTTACAAGAGCCGAGGATTCGTTTCAGCTTGGAGTTTGTGAACATACAATATCTCAAAAGTACTAATAGAATGTGTACTTTCTCTGTCTAAAAGAGTTAGTTTGTAGAGTTAGTAGTTATGTAAGCATTAGCAGTTGAATACAGCATGGTTTTAGCGTCAGAAAGAATATTCAGAGATAAACGGCTTTTTGTGAAATTGGATGGAACAGTCACTTTAACCATTCATTTTTGGCTCTCTCTCTCTCTCTCTCCCTCCCCCTCTCGCTCTCTCTCTCTCTCTCCCTCCCTCTCTCTCTCTCTCTCTCTCTCTCTCTCTCTCTCCCTCCCTCTCGAGTTGCTTCAACTCCTCCCTCCGTGGGCGGACAAGCTTGTCACCAGTCAGTGCTTTGCTGCTCTCCTGTGCCTGCATGTCTGCACGGCCGCTGTTTGAGGAAGTCGGGATGGACTCGCTCGTTTGGAGTTTTGGTTGAGAGAAGCTTTTGCGATTCTGGTCATATTTATGCTGCGTGTTTCAAAGTGTGTTCCTCCACCTGTAATCTATCACCCGATCATAGTAGATCGGCTGAATCTATTATGTAAATTTGCAATCCCGCATCGCCAGCAATCAGCGCGAAAAGCGTTTTCCCCCATCCATTTTTCATGAGAATGGCTGGGCTGAGAATGGCGTGACAAGTTAAAAAAATGCTTTCCTTCCTCTAGCCAGGAGAGCACTGTTGCCACTTAGTGGGTCGGTGGAATGGGTTGTAAACGTTCGGTGGCTCCAATAATTATATAAGAGATGTAAAAGGGTTAGATGCACAACCCACCGTCAAAAAAAAAAAATCGATGCCAAAAACGTGTAAACACGTTGTTGGCAGGGAACAGCTGGATTCTGAAAACGTGTTCATACGTTGTTGGCAGTGAATGTGTTAACATGACACAGTTGGAAATGCTATCACTGAAATAACTGAAGTAACTGAATTCCAATAAATAGTCAAATCTACATTTCAGCTGGCCCTGCAGGCAGCTCCAGTGACCCTGTCTATTCTAAGATTGAACTCAAAAACCTTCCAGAGAAAGGTGAGTACACAAATTAATAAACATGAAATAAAAATAAATAGCCAGCAAAGCCGAAATATAAAAAGAGATGTTTTAATAAATACATTAATCTGATCATCCTGAACAGTGAGGCGTGCTGATGCAGCTGAGAGCACGGTCTATTCTGATGTGAAGATAAGATCAACCACAGGTAAAGCCAGTTATAACAACCTTTCAGCCACAAGCTCATTCACACAAACATTTCACTGATACTTACTGTATATCACATCACTATAAGGGCCATTCTCCTAAACGAATGCCATTTCCACATGGAAATTTCCAAAATTATATAAGTTAAGTATTTCACTGATACTAAACTGATACAACATTTTCATCAAGAGCACATGAAAGGACATGTTAAATAAAACGTGACAGGGTGCTAAATTTCATCCTAAAATTGATTGAAAATGGATGACCTTCACCCTGTGGGGTGAAGGTCAAATTCCTTCAATTCAATTAATTTATTCAATTTAAAATTGCCTATCATTTTCTTTGCATTCAGAGTATAAGGTTTTTAATAATAATAATATCGTAATAATAATAAACTGTTTTCCCTATCTATTATGTATTACGGGTGGCTGGGTGGAGCTTGACGGACCCCGGATAACATGATAAAGCAAAAAAGAAACAATCTAAATTAATCTCATAACTTGACTGCATGCTTTGGTTCCTGGCTTCTCCAAAGGCTTAAATTATGTCACTTCCTCTTTATGATGTCACTCAAAGTAACATTACATTATTTATTCACCTTATGTAGCCCCGCCCACTTGACACATCGTGTCACAACTCCCTGTTCAAAACACCAGCTTTTTTACCTGCTCAAACTAGTCTGACTCACCTGGTCAAACCTAGTCTGACTCATATGAGTCAGACTAGGTTTATGAGTCACAGGTGTAAAAACAATCCGAACTTCCAATTGTGTTTACACTTCCTGTTAGTCTCTCAAGCCAGATTGTCTCTTCTACATAAAGTGAATAGACAAAAACAACTGAAGTGAAACACATACAAATCTTTTTTTTTTTTTTTTACAAAAAAAAACATGTTTATTTTTAATTTGAAATAGTATGTTACACTATTTAGAATAGTATTTATCATACATCATGTTAACAAGAACACTTGAATTAACGGCTTTAAGATTTGGAAACACACTTTGGCAGATTCTTTTTGCCTTCCCAGCAAGCAAAATTACGTCATGATAATGTTGTGATGACGTCTTTCAGCGACGTCCAGGGCGTGCCAAATCACAGCCGGTTTGGGGATGATTTAGACGTCTACGCGGGAACGTCAAGCTGACGTCGAAATATGACCGTTACCATGAATGGGCATGTTCAGTTATTCTGCTATGTACACAGTGTATATTCAGCAGCTTTATACATAAAGCTATAATTATGTCCAGATTAACAATTTATGCTACATTTAAAAAATATATAATACTGCCCTGAGTGGGATTTGAAATCGGGATCTACAATTTACCGGCCAGCTATTCTACCACTACGCTATCTATTTGCTGAAACCTTAATCTCGAAGAATCATTGAGGGTTCCCTCAAAATTCACAAGTGTCACCACCAGCCTATAACGTTTGTTTACCCAGTGCTTCTGCACACACAGGCTATACGAGACACGAATATAGCCAATACCGTAGGATTATGGCAGAAACAATCTGTGTAAGCAGGACCCCGAAACACATTAACGCCGCCCAATGCTACATTCCAACTTCCAACTCAAACGTATAGTTTACGCCTCGCAGTGTATTTTCTCTCTTTCAAAACAATCTGGCAACAAGATATGCAAGTGAGACAATTGCAGGATTCCCCCGCAATTCATCTCCTCATAGTCCCACCTCCACGAATAAACAGTTTGTTAATCAGCACAGATTGTCCACATGCAAATGCTGATCACTCGGATTTTGGATAAATACCCCAGGCTGAGAAATACGTGATTGATTGCAACCATTTAGTTATCCTCATGGATATTTCAGTGGTGAGAGAAATTAGTTGGATAGTGATACAGTGATAATCTGGGCCAGATCTGACTTGTCATGATATGACTTGAGCTGGCCCCGATTGGGCTCTCTCGATTCGTCCGGGTCCGTCCTTGCTTGCTGGGTTATGCACGTCATCAAACGTTGCGGACACAAATGTCACTCATTTGAGAGAATGACCCACTAATGATAGCAGATGTAACCCTGGGTCAGGATGCAGTTCAGATAACCTCAGTCACTTTGCTGTTTGCTTTTGGTCAGCAATGCCCAGATAATTATATAGGTGCAGCAATCTTCAATTGGAGTCTACAATTAAGTACATTGTTTTTTGTATTACACATTTTCTGATTGTATGTTTAATTGTGCAAATGAGGCATAAATATGTGCTAATTTGCATACATTTCCAGAGCAGAAATCTGAACATTGGATAAAGCCAGGTTCAAAATTCTTGTTTCATTTTGTTGACATATTGCAGCTTAAATTGCTTGCAGCCCTGATGGCAAGATGACTTGAAAATATGTCATTTACAGCCAGTTTTTAGCTGAAATCTGCGCTGTAGCAGTCAGTTTTTCCATCCCTACTTCTTGCAGCACCTGGCTACAGTGAAGATTTAAGGTAAAACAGGCTATAAACAACATATTGTCAGGTCAACTTGGCAGCTCAGGGCTTGTGGGGACTTGGATTATGCCAGGTGAGCATTATGGATGCATCTTATGTTTCTTGTTTGTTTTTTACGTTTTTGCTCATGTTAACGGAGGTAAGCTAGCCAGTACCACTGACTAGCATTCATTGTGCTAAGCTAACTAGTGCGCTCTACTACATGCACAGAGAAGAGTAGGGAATGTTCTTGTCTGACTATTGGGAAAAGACAACAGAAAAACAGAAGAACAGAAGAAAAAAAATAACATAGAGGCATGCTGTGGTGCAGCGGCGTGGCAACACAGCAGCAGCCCAGCCTGTGTGCATTAACAGGGCGCACGTACAAACATGCAGAGGAAAATGATCAATGTCTCCATTATGAAATTACACCAAGTGCTTCACTCTTCAGTTATAAAACGCTCTAGCTCCATTATCTCACTCCTGGCACACATTTTGAACCAAACATCGCCATCACCACCTGGCCAAATCCCCTGAGATCGCCAAATACGTACCAGTCGCAATGTTGGACAATAAATTAAGCAATTAAGCTGTGTAACATTAAAGGGATATGCCAACATTTTGGGAGATTTGCCATATTTACGACAGTAAATGGATAATGTGGATGCCTTTATCGTCACTGTGTGTGCCCTACAAAGAGCGGTACAGCCTTTGCTGCTAGTTAGCTAGCGCTACAATGGTAGTGAACGGTACAAGTGCCGGGGTCTGCTCACTATGCCGGCAAACCACAATGCCGATAGCCTAGCCTGCTAATCTGATAACATCTCAAAACTACTCCGTCCCTGCGCTGTCCGCGGTCCTGAATAAGGAGGTTGTCAATTAAATTTTGTCAGCACGAATTGCTGTGAGGCTGGGTTCAGGGTTAGGGCTAAAGGAACACTCTGCCCATTTTCAACCAGCTTTGTATCATTAGAACATCAGTAGTATATCAGAAAACTGTAAATGGTTTTGAAGTCTGTCATTTCATTTGACAGTTATTGAGTGTTAACGTGTGGACCAGTGACATCACTGGTCCACACTAACTCAAATTAATAACTCATTAACTCAAATCAACTCTCAATAACTGTCAAACTAGATGAATGATGAATAGTTTGACAGTTATTGAGAGTTGATTTGAGTTAATGAGTTATTAATTTGAGTTAGTGTGGACCAGTGATGTCACTGGTCCACACTTTAACACTCAATAACTGTCAAATTAAATGACAGACTTCAAAACCGTTTACAGTTTTCTGATATACTACTGATGTTCTAATGATACAAAGCTGGTTGAAAATGGGCAGAGTGTTCCTTTAAGGTTATCAGCATTGCGGGCTATCAGCATTTCGGGTTGTCGGCATTGCGGGTTGTTGGCTTATAGACACGGCACCACAACTGCCTACTCCCATTCAGTCATGCAAAATACACATTGCAACAGCACCAGAAACACTCACATGTACATGTGACTCGTGTACTCACCACGCGATTAAATAATAATATTCCAAAGTTACTGGAAATGGTCATTTTCGAAGTAAATCCACACACCGAGATCTAACAAAGATTAACCAAACTAAGAGTAAGTTAAGTTAGTTCCTCGTTTGCCATGAGGCACTGTACACAGCGCTTGCCATGTCTCACCTTAAAATCAATAGCAGTTTATCATGTCTGCAAATGATCCCTGAAATGTGTCTTCTGTTTTAGATGAACCAAATCTGACCCATGCCCAGGTTCACCTCCCAACCAAAGCTAAAGCCAAGCGTAACAAAGGTAAGTAAAGCCTATCTCCACCTGTAGGCAGTAGTGTAACACTTTGCCCTTGGACACAGTTTCACCTGACTTCTGTGTATGTCCTCCCTCAACGCATACAGGCAGGTATTTTATGATTTTGCATGATTTGGTTACATTAATCTCCATAGTACATTATGGTGAATAATTATTTTCATAAAGAAAAAGGGAAAGTAATACTCAAGTCCTGATTATGTCATAGACATTGTGACATTATCAGTGACATCATTATTTACCAAAATAATTTTATAACATCACTCACTGATGGCATAACAATGATGTCACAATACCTATGACATCATCAGGGCCTATGACATCATCAGTAATGTCATAAGATGATTTTGGTCAATAATGAAATCACTGATGACATCACTGATGATGTCTCAATATCTATGACATCATCAGGACTTTGTACGTTACCAAGACACCTCTACATTAACAACACTGTTGCCTGCTACAACAACAGGCTCGTGAACGCTTTATCACGCTGGCTATATGCTAGGTTCCGACGCCTTGTTTTCTTAAGCATTTGTTCAAGGCTTGAACCCCTGGTATTGCCGCTTGCGGCTATATTTAGTGGCCGGGCCAGCGAAGCGGCAGGGCCAGTGTTTCTATTTGCCATTCTTCTTCTTCTCCTTCTCCTTCTCTTCCCCCCCCCCCCCTTCATGGAAAAATAAGATTTTGCTGTCACAGTAGTTGAAGTGGCCAAAATCTCAAAATTCTTCAAAAACTTAATTTTTCGCCTTCCCCTTCGCCATCCTGGGGAAAGGTGGGACATGCCCTCGCCATCCTGGGAACACACACACACACACACACACACACACACACACACACACACACACACACACACACACACACACACACACACACACACTTATGTAGATGTCATAAGTAATGTCATCAATGATGTCACTTGAGCAATTGGGCATTGTGACATCACTGATGATGTCATCAGTGATGTCATCAGTGTTGTGACATCACTGATCATGTCATCGGTGCCCGGCCATGACCCATTGCTAATTCATTTGTGATTTTTCTGTATTGCTTCATCTCTACTAATTGATGACCGCTGCGGTGCATACTGCATAGGTCAAATTCCTCTTTTGTAATGATTACTTACTGTGGCTATTAACGTGAATGTTGAATCTTGAAAAATGGTAAAAATGGTAGTTGTCTTTTATTAACTCATTGAGTGCCAAGGACGTCGATCGACGTCCAAGTAAATAGTGACGTAGAGTGCCAAGGACGTCGATCGACGTCCAATACGTTTTTTGACGGTGGGACGTGGATCAAAGCTTCCTTTATCTCCTGTACAAATATTGTAGCTATTGGAGGTCTATAACCTATTTTACAGAACCCTTAGGTGGCGGCAGTGCTCTCCAGATTACAGAAAGGCAGAGAAAAACAGAGAAGAAGTCGTTGGGGAAACGGAAATCGCATCGCATCCGTATGCATCGATATGCATGAAGCATAACGTTAGCTGTGCCTGCAGCAGCCAATCTGCTCCCACAATTGAGCTCCTCCGTGTCCGCTGCGACAGCCCATCCGCATGATCAGCCGTGGAGTTGTTATTATTCTCAACTGGAAGCATGGGAGCCGGTGACAAACACACGCGGAACGCTGTAAAAAAGCTGGATGTAGCGCACCCTTCACTGTGCACAGCAAACTCAGCAGAGAGCCACCAGACACTCCTACGGAGGAGGGGTTTGCAGTTGAGGGGTGGGAGGGGGGGGGGGGGGGGCACGCAGAGCAGCACCCAACACTGACCCAGACAGCAGGACAGGATTGGCAAACGCAAGCCAGAATATCCGATGCCCACCAGCAGCAAATCAAGACCAGCAAGAAGCTGCAACCAGCAGCGCACGCAGGGGCCAGCGCTGCTGGTTGCAGCTAAAAAATATTATTCTGCCAAACAAAATTCCCTGGCCTTCACTGTTTTATTGAAGGAAATTATTTTTGAGGTGTGACTACATCAGAAAATTAGCTTCAGAGTCAGTGATGTGCTTGAAATGTTTAATTTCACAAAAGGGTCATTATCTCAGCTTCTAGAAAAAAACGGCTGTTTTTGGTTAAATCAAGCTATCTTCTCCGGCTGATAACTAAAGAACGGAAAATTATATCAATAAACCTGTTTTTGCTGATGATAGAAGAGAGTCTCATCGTTCTTTTTGCGTGTTCAGTGTTTACATAGTAATATCACACAATATTCTGTGGGCCTCGAGAAATCACTGAAAAAAGCTCTGAAACTCTGGCACTGGGAGCGTCCGTTCTCCAAAAGTGGCTGGCACTCAATGAGTTAATTGCAATGCCAAGTCTTGTGACAGGAAGCTGGTTAGTGAACATGCATGTTGTCTTCTGCCTTTTTTTTTAAATGTATATGACAGTTACAGTAAATGTACAGAATCAAAAGCAGTTAATCATGTCTGCTTTACAAATGATTCCTAAAGTATGTCTGGCTGTCAGTCTATCTGTCTGATGTGTCTTCTGTTCTAGAAGAAACAACGACCCATGCCCAGGTTCACCTCCCAACCAAAGGTAAAGCCAAGCATTACATCACATTACATTACGTCATTTGGCAGACGCTTTTATCCAAAGCGACTTAAAATAACTTTGCAATTATGATTAATATTGTACATTATTATGTTTTTTCCTTTTTTTGTTTTAAAATGTTTTTAATGTATTGTGTATTATTATTATACTTATTATTATTTTTTATATTGTCTTTATTAATGTTCGAAATAAACATTCATTCATTCATTCATAACACATTTTTGTCAGCAATAGAGCAATAAACTATGCAACACAGTCTATGATAGCTACAACTTCTGAAGAAATAGTGGTAAAGTTTAGTTTAGTTCTTTTTTTAGAGAGAGCGAGAGAGAGAGAGAGAGAGAGAGAGAGAGAGAGAGCTGTTAGTTCAAGAGGGGCCCAGATGGAGCCTGAAAAGGTGTGTTTTAAGTTTTTGCCGAAAGATTGGCAGTGAAGCGGCTGTCCTGACCATAGGGGGGAGCTCATTCCACCATTGCGGTGCCAGGGACGAGAAGAGTCGCAATCGGGATGGGTGACTTTTGAGCCCCCGTAGCGAAGGAGGGGCGAGGCGTCCCGCACTGGTGGAGGAGCGGAGGGAGCGGTGGGAGGTTTGGAACCTGACCATAGATTGCAGGTACAGAGGAGCTGTCTGGTGTACTGCCCTGTAGGCCAGTACCAGTGTCTTGAATTTGATGCGTGCCGAGATGGGAAGCCAGTGAAGGTCCCGGAAGAGGGGAGTGACATGAGAGAATTTGCGTTGGTTGAATACCAGACGGGCTGCAGCGTTCTGAATGAGCTGAAGCGGTCGGATGTCAGCGGCAGGTACTGTAGGCCGGCCAGGAGCATGTTGCAGTAGTCCAGGCGAGAGATGATAAGTAACTGGACCAGGAGTTGCGTCGCTTCCCTCGTGAGAAAGGGACGGATTTTGCGGATGTTGTAGAGGGAGAACCTACAGGAGCGTGCTGTCGCAGCTATATGTTGGCTGAGCAAGACAGCTGGTTGTCAAGGATCACCCCAAGGTTCTTAGCTTTTTGGGAGGGAAGTACAGTGGTATTGTCAATGGAGATGGAGAGATCTGCGAGAGGGCAATCTTTCCCTGGGAGGAAGAGTAGCTCTGTCTTACCAAGATTGAGCTTGAGGTGGTGGGCAGACATCCAGTCACCGATGTCTTTGAGGCATGCAGAGATGCGAGCCTCGATTTGAGTGTCGGAGGGGGGGAAGGAAAGGAAAAGCTGGGTGTCATCAGCATAGCAGTGATAAGAAAACCCATGAGATGAGATCACATGGCCAAGAGATCTGAGAAGGAAAAGCATGGGGCCCAGGACTGAGCCCTGGGGGACACCTGTGATAAGAGGGCAGGATCTGGAGAGGGACCCTCTCCATAAGACCCGGTATGAGCGGTTAGAGAGATAGGAAGCAAACCAGGAGTGTGCAGAACCTGAGATGCCGAGGTCAGACAGAGTGGAGAGAACTATTTGGTGGTTGACTGTATCGAAAGCAGCAGACAGGTCAAAGCGTAAAGGTAAGTAAAGCCTATCCCCACCTGCAGGCAGTAGTGTAACACTTTCCTCTTGGACACAGTTTCACATTACTTCTGTGTATGTCCTGCCTCAAGCAGTGGTGGAAATGGGGGGGACGCCTGGGAACTAGGGCTGGCACGGATCAGAAAACCCACGGATCGGATTGCGTGACGGATTTTGAGCCATGGATCACAGATTTTTCGATCAGCAAAAAAAAAATATATAGGCTATATCAGATTTTTTCTCTCAAAATTAGATTTTCGATTTGATTTTTTAATACTATTATACCTCTCTAACCATTTGTTGCCCTGCACAGCTCAAAACATATTTTTTTCTCATGACACAATTTATGCTTTTACTCTGAAGGTAGAACAACCAAACTTCCGGTTTTAGGTGGCACTGCGCCTAACTTCCTGGCTGTTGCTTGCTTGCTAACGTAGTCACTTGACACGGGTACAGACCAGACCGGGTGAGTCTGGAAACATAACATTGATGCTACGTTAAGCTACTCAGTGGCACCACGTGTTGTTTTGTTGTTATGTGTCCAAGGCAACATTTCACCGTCCGGTGATAATGTGTTCGTGAAACGTGTGCGCGCGTGTGTTGTGGCTCTCGTTATCTTGTGCACCCCGCAACATGCTGCTCGCATTCCTGTGCTTTTTCAGAGGTGTTGAAATAAGTTTGTTGTCTTTAGTAGCCACTAGCCACAGCCTTCAGAGAGACTTTACAGCAGTGACAAGGGATGAGGAAGCTCACTTGTGCTTGCCATGATGATGCCTGTCTGTGTCTGGCTGCACTGCAGTTAACGTTAACGTTAAACGTTAAATGAAACGAAAGGGGGGGGGGGGGGTCCATTGACCATTGACGTTCCGAACCGCGTGCCGAACCTTGGGGGCTGATCTGTACGGGTCACAGATTATCCGTGATCCGTGCCAGCCCTACTGGGAACAGGGATGGTCTGGGGCCAAAAACGTTGTTCCGTGTCATCCGGCTATGGGTGGAACACAGGAACCAAAGTACAATTCCACTCAATCCTTTTGAAACTTGAAGTTTCTTCAAGTACTTCTTTGAATACTTTGTACAGTATGTCCATCCATGCTTCTTATTTTTTCTCTAACTTGTAGTGACTGGCGAGGTTACTGCTGCATTTCTATGGGGGAACGAAAACACTGGCACACAAAGACCACCGGAACGCAGAACCGGAACACGGGGCGGGTCATCATGCCTGTAGTAATTATCAGGCTCTCTCTCCTTTGAGAGAGCCTGGTGACACGAGGTTAGGGTGGACTGGGACTGAAATTCCACCCGGGTGTTTGAGATGAAGAGGCCTTTTTCCAGAGCTCAGTCATTTTAACACTAATCCAGTTTTTTGTGCTATCAAGAAATCTGATGATGCTGAATACCTTCAAGACACTTTAGGATGTTGTGCTGACACCTGCCTCTTCAGTTTGTATACAGTAGGCACATCACGAGTGCACTGAATCCCGTGGTTGCCAGGTAAAATGCATCAATCTGGTGCACTTCGAGAGCAAAATGAAGAGGCTAGATCTTTGAAGAAGTACACACCACAGTATATCCTCTTTTACTAGGCTGTGGCTTTACAATGATGAAAAATATATTGTCAATGTCTCCCTATATAAAGTATATTCTGCATACAGGTCAGTCACTATATGTTAGAATACTGCTTTTGTTAATGGCCCATCTATACCAAAATCACGTCCAGGGGAGAACTCCAGTACAAGTAACATTTGCTTGTAAAAATGTAGCTGCAAGTGGCCAGGGGTTCAAGCCTTTTTCCAACTGCAATGACGTCACAAAAGAATGGCAGTGGTTCTGGTACATGGTCGAAACATATCCCTCTATATCTGCTGTTTCATGACCATTGGACAAACAGGTGCGGAGTTACAGCCGTTATTGTGTTAAGCCACGCCCATTTTGGCATTTATGGTGCCCCCTTTTGGTCAAATTGCACAAAATTTGGCACACCTGGTCAGTGATGATATCCGAACATCTCCCCAAACTTTTCATGATGATTCATAAATTGGTCTTAAGTTATAACAAATTAGCTGAGAGGCCACACCCTCTCACAAATTTTAAGGGTTAATGGGCCCTATCTTCGTACAGGCGATATCCCCTATTTACGCTTGCGCACCTGTTTGCACGTGGCTTAACGCAGGCAAGATAACAATCGGCCTTGCGCATTTGTCCAGGTGTTATGCTGAGTTTTGCACCCCCGCCCGGCAGCAAAAAAAAGCATCCCCACCTCACGGGAGCATAATTGTAATGATTTATACAGAAACATAACTGTTTAAAAATGATATAATTCTTTGGGTAGACGTGACCTCCCTGTTTTTAAGTTAAAACAGCCCCAAAATCTTGTGAGGATGCAATACTCGCGGCGGAGCATAATTTATCACAACAACGGGCACAAGCGCAGATTAGAGGCGTGCTAAATCATTTATGCACGGTGCAAACGGGATTTGGGCGGTGTTAACCACCAGAATTATTCACAGGTGTGGCCTGGCAATGCCTGGGCGTTACATGCCATCTATCCCCACATTTTAGCACTGAAACATCTGCTTTGGCATGTGGCACGCCTATGCCCAGTACAATTATAACAGGCATGGGCTTGTGCCCGCCCCCAATTTGCATTGCGCACAGCGTTAAACGAGCGCAAATGCTAAATTATCGTGTGGTCGTTCTAGTTTATCTTGATTTTTTTGGAAAAGAAAAAAAATGGCGGCGTGGACTGGGCCGGCCGTTCGGGAGGCCTCCCGACCCTCCTGACGGCCAGTCCGCCCCTGCCTGGGAATAGAGTTGCCAGAGTAAACATTAAGATGGAGTGTCGAGAATGAGAGGGGGAACGACATTCCTCCTCAGGTTACCCTTAAAAATGTCTTGCATTGCAGTGGAGAGCAGAACAGTGGAGAGAGGGCAGCATGAAATGAGCAGAGAATAGTAGGAGAACATGTAGAGTATTTGTCATCAAATCTGTCATGAATAAAAAGGGGAAATAATCAGTAGAGCTTGGCAATCGTATTTTTCAAGTAACTTTTGTATGATATTTTTATGTAGCTGTAATGGTATAATGAGTAAAAAAAGTGAAGCATTCAGAAATGGCGGGGGGTGGAGAGCGCCGCGTCCAGGGACCCCCATCCTGTGTAAACGTTAGGGTTGTCCTACAACCCAGGTTTTACGAGGGAGAACGAGGATTCTCATATGCTGAAGCATGCCCTAGCAGCGCTGAACCTGAATGCCTCTCTTTTTTCTTTGAGAAAGTCCTTTTTAGAACCACCCAGGTGCCCTTGAAGGCATCCTGGCACACCCTGGCCGGTGATTGGTGCAGCCACCCACGTCCCATACACACGCCACGCATTCAGCCACGCACCGAGCGAAGCAAAGGCTGCAAAGCTGAAATTGTGAGAATCCACTCGTAAAACCTGGGTTGTAGGACTACCCTAATGTTTTAATTTGCTTTGAACTTCAGATTCTCACATATGCTGATGTACAACCATCCTTACTGCAAGGAAGCACCCAGTGCGACCCTGAGAGCTACGGATGGCAACACGGGGCAACATGGCAACCCAGGGCAGTATACAACGAGTGACCATAAGGCACTAACGCCTGGTGGCTGACAAGACAGTGTGCGCGAAGCAACCTTTCCTGCAGCAGAGTAGGCCAAGGTAATGGCCTCCACTATCCAGTGTGACAAGCACTCGTTGGACAGGGCCCTACCCAGGGCCTGGGACCCAAAACAAACCAAGAGCTGATTCGAGGTGCACAGCACGCACGTCCTGTTCACGTAGGCCAGGAGCGCCCGCATAGGGCATATCGCATGCAGCCGCTGCTCCTCCATTGAGTTAAAGAGAGGAGGGCAAGAAGCTACCCGGTCTACGACCATAGACCTGAAGCTGGCATTGATGTTCTTAGGCTGGTAAGCGGGGTTAGGCCGAAGCATGAGCCTCCGCTTTTCATCAGAAAACACCATACAGGACTGTTGCACCGACAGGGCAATCAAGTCACCAACCCTTTTACCTGAAGACAGGGCTGCAGTCTTCAGCGACAGGTGTTTCAGATGATCTATGGTGTCCACGGGCTCAAATGGAGGACAGGAGAGTCCTTCCAGCACCGTGACCAAGTCCCATTTCGGGAAAGCGCTCTGCATCCGTGGGCGTAACCTGCGAACACCCTTCATGAACCGAGAGGTCAAGAAGAGGCTCCCCACCATCCTGCCATCAATTTCCATGTGGCAGGAGGAGATTGCAGCCACGTACACCTTCAGGGACTGAGGGGACAGGCCCGCATCGTGCAGGCTCTGAAGGAAAAGAATGGGCTATATGCCACAATACACTGGATCCACATCCCGTTCCCTGCACCAGCGTGTGAAGGCTTGCCACTTATACATGTACTGAGTGCGAGTAGAGGTAGCTCTAGCACTCTGTATAGTGTGTACCACATTCAAAGGCAAGCCTTGAGTTAGCAAGTGGTCCCGCTCAGAAACCAAGCTGCCAGCTTCCACCTGTGGGGGAAGGATGGAGTATCTCCCCCTCCGCCTGCGTCAGGAGGACCACCCGACATGGCAGCAGCCACGGCGACCCCTGTGCCAGAGAGATCAGGTCCGCGGACCAGATCTGCGTCGGCCATAGTGGGGCCACCAGAATAAGCTGTAAGCCCTGCTCCCTCACCATGCCCAGCACCTGCGGGATCAAGGGAATGGGGGGCGTAAAGGCCCTCTTTTGGCCAAACGTGCACCAGAGCGTTGTGGCCCAGAGGGGGCCTGTCCCCGTGGATGGAGAACCACAGGGGGCAATGCGTTGCACGTCGCGATACGAAGAGATTGACGTGCCCCCGGTCGAACCTGGCCCAGATCTGCTCCACCACCTGAGGGTGGAGACGCTACTCTGACTGACGGAGATTGCCCCTTGACAACAGGTCCGCACCCAAGTTCAACTGGCCCTGTATGTGGGCCGCCGACAGAGAAAGCAGGTGGGCATGCGCCCACCGGTGTATTCTCATCGCCAACTGGTCGCGTTGAAAAGGCGGGGGAGAGAAAGCATGCGGAAGGGCAATTTCCTCAGCATCTTGTTCAAAGGCCTGAGGGCCAAGATGGACAGCACGCATCTGTCCTTTTTGGGCACAAAGTACCTGTGCTAGAACCCTGAGTGTCTCTCTGCCTCTGTGTTATCGATCAGCGCCCAGCTAATGTCAATATTCCCCTTCGGGCTCGTATTCTCTCATGTCTAGGGGTTAGCTGGCATATGATCCGACAATCTCTGGGCAATCCCAAGCTGGTTGGATCGGTAGTGTCCAGTGCCGATGCACTATCACTGTTCATATAGGCATACAGGACATGAACAATATATGGACAACAGAAAGCAAAACGATGGGGCACGGAAGGTGCACCCCATCTCCTCTTCCTCCAACCTGACAGGAGCATGAACCCCGAATACTGTTTCCAAGGCAAAATATAATCTCTTTGATATGACATCACTGCCCCCGCTAACATAAAACTCATCGGCCTCCATGACAGCCAGTCATTGATGAATTACATAATACAATTATACACATCTCGCGCTTATATGAGAGAAGCACCGTAACACTCTGATATCAGGTGTACCGCCCCCTTGGCCAGGAGAGTGGAAACCTCCTCCCGTAAAACGGCCATGGAGCTCTCGTCCACTTCGGAAACAGGGATACTGTCGAAAGCGGGTGGGGGACAGGCAAACTGTAACGCATAGCCCTTCTTCAGGGTACGCAGAACCCATGGGGTGGGGGAGCAGAGTCCCTTCCAGATTCCCGTCATTGTCTGTGGTACAGCACCTGTGCCGGGGCCACTAAGGCGGGGTGACTGCCGTCGTAGTGGTGATGCACCAGCTGCGCTTGTGTGACAGACCAGGCCCCTGGGGGCAGTGGTGCTTGAATAGGCTCGCTGTTGCCATGGTACCGGCCAATGGAGAGTTTACATGGTTCGATGCCCGGTCAGGGTGAGACTGTGGGGTGGGTAAAGGATGTGAGGGAATGTTGGCACGAGAGAGGCGTTCGCAGTCAAGGGGCACAGTGGCACAGTGTACCGAGTGGCTTTCGCTGGCAAGGGGCACTCCAAAGGCAAGGTCCTCTTGGGGGACCTTACGGCCGCTGAGTCCTGTCGCTGCCTCTCAAGCCGGTGGGCTATGTTCTCCACAGATGGTCCAAAGAGACCAGAAGGGGAGACTGGTGCGTTCAGCAGTGCCTTCTTCTCCTGCTCCATCAGCTGTATCACGTTATGGTGGCGATGGGTGACAACGGAGAAGGCCATGACCTTCCCGGTGTCCTGAGCCACACAATCCACCATCTTGAGAGCGTAGCCAGTCACCATCCGGAGCTCAGTGCATGTCTCCTGGGAGGCGGTGCCCTGCAGTGTGAGGAGGGCCGCCTGATACCCCTTGAGGATGACTAAATTGTTGGCCATCGTGACAATCTGGCATGCCGCAGATAGGAATTATCGGCCAGTTTGGCCGTAGTCTGGCAGGTCTTGGAGGGGAGCTGGGGCCTGCTGTAGGAGGGGGGCGGGTGGGCTGCCACAGCGTCCTCCAATATCCGCTCCAATAGGTCCACCTCAGTGGACCTATTGGAGCCCCCTCGATGCCGAGCTTAGTTACGGCCCTGGCCAACACGTCCCTGAACTGCTTTTGGTACGGGTCGCACCCGAGGGCGAGTGGGGATGCCTCTTCAGGCTCCCTCTCTGCCTCAGGCTGGTCCTGTAACACACTCTCCTTCGTCATCACTCAAATCCAGGTAGAGGTCGATGACATCCTCAACGCTAAATGCAGAATCGTTTCCCGCGGAGGCTGCCTCCTGGCTCTCAGACCACTGTTGGGAGTGAAACTCCACCAACCTGTGGTCAGCAGCCCGCTCACTCAGCCCCGAAGCAGGGGGAGTGAGAGCACTCCGGCTTGCGGGGGTAGCTTGCAGCCGCACTAGGCGCAGCATTAGACGCCAAAATCCTTGCGGAAAATGGAGGCCCGATAGTGGCGAGGGGGGCGGACAAAGCAGCACAGCGGAGGCAAAATGTGGCATCTGCCAGTGCCCACTCCACCTGCCCAGCGCCTAAACAGACGACACAGGCACTCATCAGGCGCCAAGCTAGCACCGCACTTGGTGCACAGCTTAAGCGGCCCTTCTGCCAATTCCATAACCCGCAACACAAGCTAAAGCGGGTTACAAAACAGCCCAGCCTAGTGCAACAGATGGGAAGACTAGCTAAGCTAGCGAGTGCAATGACAAGAAACACTAAAACAGCTACCTAACTAGCAGTCCTAAGATGGGAAGAATTAGCTTTCTTTCCTAAAGCTAGTCGAGCTCAAGTAAACCCCATGTGCAGAGCAGCTAGGCGACTATGACGGCCTATGAAGGCCTATGACGGGAAGCTAGCAGGAGCTAGCGGAGCAAAACAACTCGACAACACAAGCCAAGGCGGGGTGCGAAGCAGCAGCCACGAAAAACCCCACATATAGAACGGCTAAGCAACTAGCGGACCTATGCTGGGAAGGCTAGCAGAAGCTATATAGTATATAAGCTGAGGCCGGCCAAGCTAACACAAGTGGTACTCTGTAGAGTTTCTCTTTCGAGAGTAAGAGAAAACACACAAGGCAGATACGCTGGCTGGAGTCACAACTTGACAGTCAGCGTCTTCCATCCCATGTTCTTTGATAGAGGAGCAGTTAATAGAGGAGCAGTAAAGACGGACTTTGGCTAACTCGAAGCTAACGGCTAGCGTAATGCTAAGTAAGGTAAGGTCTCAGAGAGAAAGCAATACAAGCATACAGCGTGGCTGAATGCAAGCAGAGTGACGTCCCCTGGCCAGTGTGCACAGGTCGTGTCTAGAACACATGGGTGGCTGCACCAATCACCAACCAGGGTGCCAGGATGCCTTCAAGGGCACCTGGGTGGTTCTATTTTTTTTTTTTTTTAAGAAAACATAGAGGCATTCAGGTTCAGTGCTGCTAGGGCAGGCTTCAGCATATGTGAGAATCCGAAGTTTGAAACGAAGTAAAACCTGGCCATTTCCACCACTGGCCTGTGAAATGCTGTGTGAAATTCCAACTCTTGTGGTAACAGGAAGCTTAGAGAGTATGTTTTTTCCTGCATTTTATTTTGATGTGTATACTACTTTGGAGAAAACGATTCAGACAGTTTACACGCATTGTGGGTCTATGCACATCGTTAAAATATTGAATTAATGTTTTGTGTCTACAGAATTATCAACTCCTGCTGAAATTCAAGATGCTGTTTATTCTGGAGTCAAAGCGGGAACAACACTTGGTAATATTCTATTTTGATCTAGTCTGGGTGAAAATGTGATCCCCCCCCCACACTTTTTCATAAAAGCATGAAACTTGGTACATTTGTACACTTTGGGGTTCTAAACATTTTCAGATATGGAGCCATTGCAAAAACGCCTTGTGGTTGCCATGGTGACCATTTTACTTTCCACTATAATCGAATTACTGTATGTATTTTGCATCATATCTCCTGAACAAAAAATGATAACACAGAAAAGGTTATGTCTACCCCTATGTTTTTGTTAAGGATTACAATGATACCACAACATCATAAACTGTTCAGGTGAATAGTCGATGGTGAATTCAATGACGTTGTTGTAAGGAAGTCACAGTATCTGAGAACCTAGGCTAGACTTTTTAATATCCCATGCTTGGGTAACACTTTCTTTGGATATTCCGCCTACAGAGAGTCTACAGAGTATGTGTAACATTTCAAACGCTTATTAGTTGACATTATTTAACATTCAACAATTAAATTGTTTCGCCTTGTCTGTAGCCAGCACTGTGGCTCCTGCATTACATACTAACACGTTATATAAATTGACCCTTGACTACTAGCTAACAAGTAGCATAATGTGTTAGTATGTGCCAATGTTACCTTCCTATTAATGTTATTGATTTAATAATGGCAAATGAGGGCATTTAATAACCTGACTCCGCCAGATGGCGATATTGTTCACAAATTCACAATCCCTCCTCCATCTGGTATCCTCTAAAATTTTCAGCTTAAACCGCCACGCGCCCAGGCGACCCAATCAGCGTGAGCTACGGGCGGGCTCTAGGCAGAGACCGGGTGTGACGCCACCGAGAAGCGCCTCTGCCTTGTAGTTCTTTCACTATTCAACAGGGCGGCGGCTACCGAGGCTAGCTCCAGTGGGCTGGTCAAACATTCTATTCAAAACAATAAGCTAACATAAACGTTAAACACTTGAGTACGAAACCGTAACTGTATTGCTGTAACGTTATCAACGTTAGTAAACAAGACATTGTTGTAGAATTTGGGGAGCCAGCCTCCAGACCGTTGCCAGGCTGGGAAAACTTCGATTTATGTCAGAAGGAACAATGCACTCCGTAGAACTGAAGTGGTAAGTTCAGAAAATATGTGTTTCATTACTCCAGCTAACGTTATCGATTTTAAGGGGTGCAAGCGAACAGCTTGTTCAAGCTTAGCTAACCGTCTGATGGTTCGCCAACCGATAACGTTAGCCGGAATAATACAATAGACACCTATTTTCAGAACTTAGCAGCCATCAGCTAGCTGTAAGGCTAGTAGAATGGCTAGCCGTTAGCCATTCACGCAAGAGTCACACAAACACAAAGCCCTTCTCACCACTGCCCAGTAAACATGTAATCTTTTACCAACATTTGTGTTCCAAATGGAAAAAATCATAACGTTAATCAAAATGCCACTGAAATATTAGCTAATCAACACAGAACTGCAAAGATCAGTTGATCTGATATTTTCCCCCGTATCACGCTTGCATAAATGATACTGTGAAGTGTGAATATAGCTCTCATAAGCATATTGTAGTCCTTTCTGTCTGATATTTTGGAGCTGTTACTCAAGAAATTGGCCGTTAACACCATTGAGATATAATATGTCGATGTCGATGGTAACACCAATACGCCCTTGTCTTGCATGCGTGGAGGTTATTACGCAGGGGCGGTTTTAGACCCTTTTTGGGTGGGCTGAAGCCCACCCTGAGATAGTCTCAGCCCACCCTGGAAGATAGGGTAATTTTTTTTTTTTTTTTTTTTTTTTACAAAAATAAGAATAGCTGGCCCTCCTCTATTCATCTCTCATTCATGCTTTAAAGCCATACAAATAATAATAATAATGGTATTGGTGATTGGTGTATGCAACATACAACCTTTATTTTGAAAATATGGTTAGGTCTAGAGGAAGTTCTTATCTACACTCCTGGAAAATTGATCACCCAGGAAATAAGGAAGTGCTCTATTTCTCCTTGAGAGCCTCAGACTGACAACAGAGACCACCAGTAAGCCAATGTAGATTAAGTCTCTTGTCTATAGTGAGTAAGATGTTAAACACCATGATCATTGAGTTGGTTGAAAAACGAAGTCTTTATTTTAAGTTATATTTTGTAAATTAACTTCTTCATTAGTCAACCAGAGTTTACTATGAAGTGAATGGGGGCAACATCATGCATCTAATCATGTATTGGGTACCTGTGATCATCATTGTGGGGCTACTGAGCTGAGGTGTAAACTAGGCTACTAGTGCTAAGCTGTTTGTTAATGAGTCTGTTGATATGCAAATGCACACTAGCATAATGCTAAGTGGCCAGCCATTTTGGTAATGTGTTAAATCGTAGCCTATGTTTAGAATAGCCACTGATATGCCTGTTGCAGTGTTGCTTGCTATGTGTGAAGGTTAGCTTGGTTGCCATACAGTTTATAAAGTGAATTAATTTAACTTCTTTGGTACCTCATTAACCTCAAGTCGCTCTTAGATCATTGTTTTATTAATTTTGTGTGGAGGTGGAGAACAGAGGAACTGTGAGAAGAAGCTGTATCTGCTAAGAAGTACACACACACACAGAAGAAGAAAAAGAAGAAGAGTGAATCTGATAAATTGATTAAGCTTTCTTCATAGATCTAGTCTCTTCATTTTGATCTCAAAGTGCACCAGATTGATCAATTTTTACTTTGAAATGTACAAAATCTCCTCCTGGGGGGGCATGCTGAAAATATTCAGGGCCCCAAACTCTACAAGGGTACCATCATGCTTTTATTTTAACATTTCACCTCAAATTTAGCACATCACCTGGACTAATTGTAATTCTCACAATGTCACTGAATTCACTGTTAACTATTCAGCTGAACAGCTTATGATGTTGTATTTGGTATCATTGTAATCCTTGACCATGAAAACATAGGGGTAGACATAACATTTTCTGTGTTATCATTTTTGGTTCAGGAGATATGATAAAATATACATAATTCAGTTATGGTGGAAATAAAATGGTCGCCATGGCAACCATGAGACGTTTTTGCAATGACGCCATATATGAAAATGTTCAGAACCCCAATCTGTACAAGTGTACCAAGTTCCATGCTTTTATGAAAAAGTGAACACCCCAAGTGTTAAAGGCCCATTCTGTAAGATTTTGGAATAGTTAAATGTGCAGGAAGTGTTTTTTTATTA
Organism: Poromitra crassiceps; assembly: GCF_964638095.1. Taxonomy (NCBI): domain Eukaryota; kingdom Metazoa; phylum Chordata; class Actinopteri; order Beryciformes; family Melamphaidae; genus Poromitra; species Poromitra crassiceps. The sequence continues at coordinate 14,751,954 of NC_139630.1, forward strand.
CCAATGATGATGCCAGTGAATGCTGCGTAATGTAACTTAAAAAATGAGTCCATCCGTGTCTCTCTGTGTTCAGCCATTCCAATGTTATGCCTGCTCCTCTCGGGCTGGGGTTTCGCGGAAAATCGGCCAGAAAAAAGATTTAGTCTGGCCAAACAGCAGCAATGTGATGGACATCGGGGGCAAACTAGAGTCGGGGTGTCTTCAGTTCATGAAGGGACCTTATATTAGTGTTAGTTTATTGTATTAGATAACAGCTTGCTTGCTAACGCGGCTAACTAATATAGATACTCATTTTACCACCCAAAAGCTCCACATTACCGTCTTGTGTGGATAATGTAACAGTCATAAATATGCTTAAAGTGACTACCATTATGCTTATGGAACATTGACTGCAGTAACAGATCAAGTCACTGTTCCGTTTGGTCGCGTCCAGCTCACATCAGCCCCAGGCAGACTGTATAGGCCCTATACAGTCTACTAAGGGAAGCAGGCAGTTAGCTCCTGGTTCATGCTAACATTAGTATCCACTTCCCCACAGACAACGCAAGCCAAAACACGACCAAACATGCCACAATAACGCCTGCTAATTCATCTAGAATCCTTCCCGGCCGTCTCGAGGCTGCTCTGGCTGATAAATTGTCCAGTTTGCCGTTTTAAGTTACTTTTATCAGCTAACATTACAAAGCAACCAACACCACCTCTGCTGTCATTGTTTTAGTCAGGCAGCTGCTGGGCGCGTCTGAGTATGGTGCATGCGCTCCAGCTCGAGCACATGCTGCCTACATGCTGATACTCTAACGTGCCCCGTTGTCAGTCAGAAGTTACGGAATGGGCCTTTAATGCTGCCATATGATACATATTTTGCCTTTTTTATCCTACAGATAATTAAATTGGTTACAATTGAATGTAAAATGTCAGACAGGTGCAATAAAAGTAGACTAATACCTCTGTGGTTGGGTTTTTAAGTTGTTTGCTGTGTTTTTATTCCAGATCCGTGAAGGGAAGTGCATCAGGCAGCCAGCGAGAAAGAGACATGGACGACAAGAAAACATGCAAAGGAAAATACATTCTTACTTACCCGACACATTGTATCATTTATACAACCACAGAAAAGTAACTGCCACAAGTCCAAACCTGAATCACCTTTCTGAGCATATAGAAGTTTATACTAACTGCACTCTTCTGTAGTCTGTATGGGGCATGCTATGATTGTAGGCAAATCAGATATCATACATGCACACTATGTTGTACAGATTATTTTGATAGCATTTCATTAATATAGACGGGTGCTATAAATGCAGTTGAATGAAGTTTGTTGTTCCTATAGGCTCACCCGCTCTGCAGCTCACCCACTGCGCATCACATACGCAGCTCGGCCGCTATGCGGCCTCGCCTGCTCTATGACATCACTGATGAAATCATATCGGATGACATCACTGATGTCATCACATCATTAGGTAATTGGGTCACCCGCACGGGTGCTCTTTACACCCTGTGAAAGTTTCAGCCAGATCGCACGTAAAACGGCATAGCTGTGGCCGGACAAGATTCTGCTCGCACACACACGGACACTCCTCGCCCGCCCTGCAGCTCGCCCATTGCGCAATGACATCATCACTGAACTTATATAGCCTCAGCCAGGAAAGATGACCATAGGTATTTAGGGCAATCACTCTTATATAGCCTCAGCCAGGAAGGATAACATCACTGATGATATCGCATCATTAGGTAATTAGAACAATTACCGAATTAAAAATCCGGCTTGGTCAGGTCACCCGCACGGGTGCTCTTTACACCCCCTGAAAGTTTCAGCCTGATCGCATGTAACGGCATAGTAACCCTCCTCCGACCCGGCTCTGAGACCTCATCCTAGCCTAGTGACAGGCTAGGATGGGGGTAACCCAGGGGGTAACCCCCTGGGGGTAACCCAGGGGCGAGTCGGTCCCCCTCCCCTCCAGAGTGCTGTAGCTGAGCTAAGCGAGTGGGAGGAGGTGGGGGAGCCAGAGAGAGACAGGCAGCGTGACAGATTATTATTATATAAATAGTTGATGTGAATGAGCGAGTGAGCAAACATCACGCAGTTTCAGTTTTTCCAAATGAAACTGGAACCTGCTCCGTGTGTCAGCCAACAGGCTGTATTGAAATGGTGGCTTTGCTCTGCAAAGCTTTGCGCAGCACACCACCTTCAAAATATACTCAAGCATTTTTGGACGTGAGGCTCATCCTGCTTCCCCGTATTGGACATCGCTAGGTAGCAGGGGCGGACTGCATAATCGGGCATGTCGGGCAAATGCCCGGTGGCCTGGCCTGCAAAAAAAAAAAAAAAAAAAAAAAAAATTGTGTCAGGCCACTCACTGAACAGCAGGCCAGGCGCCGCCTACTGGTTTACTAGTGGTTTTATTACTTTATTCAGGGTTAAAGTGGGTGCATCTCATTGTAAAATTGGACTTTGCCCAAATTGGGCTTCAAACGGCCCAAATTGGGCTTCAAACGGCCCAAATCTGGCTTTAAACGACCCAAATTAGGCTTCAAATGGCCCAAATCTGGCTTCAAACGGCCCAAATTGGGCTTCAAACGGGCCAAATCTGGCTTTAAACGACCCAAATTGGGCTTCAAAATGCCCAAATCTGGCTTCGAACGGCCCAAATTGGGCTTTAAACGGCCCAAATTGAGCTTCAAACGGCCCAAATTTTTCGCACGTCGGCCCGTATCGGCCTGGCCTGCTTGGTATCTGATGCCCGGCCTGAATTATGATCCCAGTCCGCCCCTGCTAGGTAGGATGTGGATCTGGTTGCGTTCATGCCTTTGATTTCACGTTCATTATACACAGTGTTTGTGAACGATTCACGTGCAGCAGAACTGCAAAATGTCAACACAAAATCAAGCAGTGTCAAGTCATGCAGTCAGTATAAAACGGAAACTTCCGGGTACAACCTTCGCAATAATGGCAATTAAATAAAGTAAATGCACGTGCA